>NC_085995.1:39781318-39823818 GCF_030014385.1 Trichomycterus rosablanca
GACTGACAGTAGGTATTTATTTATTTAATGTTGATCTCTTCATAATAATGTTGCTTTATTTATGTAATGAATATGGGGGGTTATCTTAAATCACATATCCCATATACATCAACACAGCAGCAACACTTTAGGGAAGGTCCTTTCTCATAAACATCAGCCCCACTGAACAGCTTTGAAATGAACTGGAAGCTTTTCAAAGTTTTATTGACCAACATCAGTGTCCAGTGACCAACATCATTTGGCTAAATGAGGACAAATTCCCATAGAAGCAATTCAGTCTTGTGAGAGGCTGAAAAGATCACACAGAGGTCACTCTATTTTAATACTGTGTGTATGTCTGGACACTGATGTTGGTCACAGTTGTGCTGGAACGGGTAAGGCCCTTCCCTAAACCATTGCTACAAACATATTCTTCAAACCATCTTCTTCATGTTTCTCAGGGTATCAGTATTTTTAAAGGACACTAAATGCACTGGAATAATAATAATAATAATAATAATAATAATAATAATAATAATAATGAGAAAGTAGTAATAAATAAATAAATAAAGTTAGTAAATTATTATTATTATTATTATTATTATTATTATTATTTATTAAAAGATTAATAACAACAGCAATAATAATAATAATAATAATAATAATAATGAGAAAGTAGTAATAAATAAATAAATAAATAAATAAAGTTAGTGAATTATTATTATTATTATTATTATTATTTATTAAAAGATTAATAACAACAACAGCAATAATAACAATAATAATAATAATAATAATAATAATAATAATGAGAAAGTAGTAATAAATAAATAAATAAATAAAGTTAGTAAATTATTATTATTATTATTATTATTATTATTATTTATTAAAAGATTAATAACAACAGCAATAATAATAATAATAATAATAATAATAATGATAATAATAATAATAATAATAATAATAAAAGTGTTTAATGATGAGAAAGTAATATTAAATAAATAAGTAATGAATAAATAAATAAAGTTAGTGAATTATTATTATTATTATTATTATTATTATTATTTATTAAAAGAATAATAACAACAACAGCAATGATAATATTAAATAATAATAATAATAATAATAATAATAATAATAATAATGATGAGAAAGTGTTTGCTTGTGTTTCTTTACTTCTCAGTTAGTTTAATGTTTGACTCTTTATTCAATCCTATTTTTTATTTTTTATTTATTTATTTAATTTTTTACACCAGAAGCTGAAATCTTCACCTGAGCTGCTGCTTAAAGAGCGAAAAAAAAATCCATTAATGCATCTACATTAGTCGCAGCAGTCGGACTGACCAGGTTTGGGGACGAGAATAAAATGAATCATTTATTTAAGCGAGTCGCCGAGGGGAACGACGTCGATGATTAATGTTCGGCTTGATTACGCAACCCATCGACTATAATTCACAGCCGGAGAGAAACCTGGCGCGGCCGACTTCCTCTGGGCCGGGATGTTAATACTGAAACTTAAATAAACAACGGCTCGGTGGGGAGTGCTGTCAGCTCACAGAGAGGAGGTCATGGGGTCGATTCCCAGGTGGAGCGTTTGAGGTCCTTTCTGTGTGGAGTTGGCATGTTCTCCCCGTGTCTGTGTGGGTTTCCTCTGGGTGCTTCGGTTTCCTCCAACAGAATGAAAGGGGAAAAATTCCCACAGACATACTGCAAGGTCTAACTGTCCTAACTGAAAAGACACATAGAGGTCAGTCTATTTTAATACCATTTGTTTAGGGAGGTTGTAGCCTAGTGGTCAAGGTACTGGACTAGCAATCAAAAGGTTGCTGGTTCAAGCCCCACCACTGCCAGGTTGCTGCTGTTGGGCCCTTGAGCAAGGCCCTTAACCATCAGTTGCTTAGACAGTATACTGTAAGTCTAATGAGCGTCTGCTATATGCCGAAAATGTATATGGGTCAAACCGTAGCCTAGTGGTTAAGGTACTGGACTAGTAACCAGAAGGTCGCTGGTTCAAGCCCCACCACTGCTGTTGGGCCCTTAAACAAGGCCCTTAACCATCAGTTGCTTAGACTGTATACTGTAAGTCTAATTAGATAAAAGCATCTGCTAAATGCCATAAATGTAAATGTATATGGGGCAAACTGTAGCCTAGTGGTTAAGGTACTGTACTAGCAATCAAAAGGTCGCTGGTTCAAGCCCCACCACTGCTGTTGGGCCCTTAAACAAGGCCCTTAACCCTTAATTGCTCAGTAAGTCTAATGAGCGTCTGCTAAATGCCGAAAATGTATATGGGTCAAACCGTAGCCTAGTGGTAAGGGTACTGGACTAGTAACCAGAAGGTCACTGATTCAAGCCCCACCAGTGCCAGGTTGTTGCTGTTGGGCCCTTAAACAAGGCCCTCAACCATACTGTAAGTCTAATTAGATAAAAGCATCTGCTAAATGCCATAAATGTAAATGTATATGGGGCAAACTGTAGCCTAGTGGTTAAGGTACTGGACTAGTTACCAGAAGGTTGCTGGTTCAAGCCCCACCACTGCCAGGTTGCTGCTGTTGGGCCCTTGAGCGAGGCCCTTAACCCTTAATTGCTCAGACTGTATACTGTAACTATAGTGTAAGTCGCTTTGGATAAAGGCGTCTGCTAAATGCCACAAATGTAAATATGGGACGTCGGACAAGCTCATCATCAGGTGTCCAAATACTTTTGACCATACAGTGTTTGTGTTTATATAAACATCTGCACTGTAACAGATCCGAGATTTAGAGGGGTAAATAGGGATCAGTTGTCGTGCTGCAAGCTATCGCATCCAGCTGCTGACATGCGACCACACACACACACACACACACACAAACACACACACACACACACACACCCACACACGCACACACACACACACACACACACACTGCCTTTCTATTCATACAAATCCTGTGAGAAATTTAGCCCGGATTTTCTCACACGTTATCAGATGCCAGCCGGAGGGCAGCTCTGGAGGAAATGCACACTGCAGTGGACACGCTAAATCCGAGAGCGCTGCAAATTGGCCCACAAATACGCTTCCGAATAAAGAAATAAAGAAATAAGGAAATACATCCGTGTTTTGTGGGTGTGTGGTGTGTCAGCAGCATCTACGTCTCTACTGAGACAAATCCCCATAGCTGTGAAGTCAAAGTCTTCTACAGAAAAGTGCTGAACTGATCTGAATGTGTGACGGAGCCCTGCTGGTGACATCCTGCATAAATAAATAAATAAATAAATAATAATAATAATATTAATAATGTGCAGCTACGCCGTATTAACAACGAGGATCAGAATTCTAACACGTGGCCTCAGTTTAGTTACAGAAAGGAAACAGGAGATGCAGAGATGATAAATCCGAATTCGGGTTCAAACTTGAAGCGTCGGCTTATATAAATCCCGGCTTATATTTCTTAGACGGTCGTAAACGTGACTCACTGAGAGCAAATATACGATTCTGTTAGCTTTATATTAACTGTGGTTAAAATCAAACAAATTCGTGGTCGTGACTATCAAGTTGTGGTGACCTATAGTAATCTCGTATCCATGCCTTAATCAGCCATAACATTAAAACCACCTCCTCGTTTCTACTCCCCGTCCATTTTATCAGCCCCACTTATCACATAGAAGCACTTTGTAGTTCTACAATTACTGACTGTAGTCCATCTGTTTCTCTACATGCTTTGTTACCCCCCTTTCATGCTGTTCTTCAATAGTCAGGACCCCCACAGGACCCCCACAGAGCAGGTATTATTTAGGTGGTGGATGATTCTCAGCACTGCAGTGACACTGACATGGTGCTGGTGTGTTAGTGTGTGTTGTGCTGGTATGAGTGGATCAGACACAGCAGCGCTGCTGGAGTTATTAAACACCGTGTCCACTCACTGTCCACTCTATTAGACACTCCTACCTAGTCGGTCCAGCTCGTAGATGTAAAGTCAGAGACGATCGCTCATCTATCGCTGCTGTTTGAGTCGGTCGTCTTCTGCCCACGGGTCGCTGTTGGCTGGATATTTTTGGTTGGTGGACTATTCTCAGTCCAGCAGTGACAGTGAGGTGTTTAAAAACTCCAGCAGCGCTGCTGTGTCTGATCCACCCATACCAGCACAACACACACTAACACACCACCACCATGTCAGTGTCACTGCAGTGCTGAGAATCATCCACCACCCTTCTTTTTCATCTCTTCTTTTTGTGTTTTGAATTAAGTGTTTTCTGGTTTTTATTATTATTATTTTTTATTATTTATTCATTTTTATTTTTTAGTTATTTATTTATTTTATTTATTTATTTTTTAAATTGTGCATTTAGTACTTTGCTAGAATGGTAGTACTTTATTTCTTTCTCTTTTTATTTATTTATTTATTTATTTGTGTTTTGTATTAAGTGTAGTGTTTTTTCTATTTTTATTTTTTATTATATTTTATTGTGCATTTAATACTTTGCTAGAATGGTAATACTTTATTTTTTTTATTTAATAAAATATTTATTTATTTATTTATTTTAATTGTGCATTTAGTTTAATATTTTGCTAAAATGGTAATTCTTCATTTGTTTATTAATTAATTAATGTATTTATTAATTAATTTATTTTATTTTTATTTATTTATTTATTATAATTTTTTTTTTCATCAGGGTCACAGTGAATCCGTTTCACCTGGTAAACACTGAACACAGGTCAGAAATACATTTGACAGGGCGTCAATCCACCCACCTTACTCAGACATAGCCAATCATTTCTCTACAGGCGCCTGGCTGGCCGATAGCACCACTGATGTTTGAACCCCGATCACAGGCGCTACCAGAGAGCGTGAATATAAAATAGACAGCGTCGTTTGATAGGAGACTCTGAGGTTGTGGTTCGGATCGATCTACTCGGATTAAATCGGACGCCTGGATAGTTTGTACGTCTGTAAATAACAAATGAACGGACTGAGAGAGGCGGGATGAGACGTGAATCTTCTTCGTAGTTTTTTTAGTTGAATTAAATAGCGGAAGGAATGCGCGGCGCGTTCGTTAGCTGTATTACGCTGAAGCGAGGAGAGCTGATTAATATCAGGCGGCTTCATTCAGTCCTCTTCATACCAGCAGCTTCATTCACGTCTCTTATTTTAGGAGGAAATGATGCAACCTGGAAGCAACTCGCTGAGCGCGCTGGTTATTTATCATGTTGTTCATCATCGCAGCGCTGTAACTGATCGACGTGTTTATTCACATCTACACCACACACCGGAAGTATTGGGACGCCCCTTCTACTCATTACATTCATGTTTCAGACACAGAACTGTAACATTCTGTAAAATGTAATTAAAGTGCAGGAATTCATACCTGTAACACTCTCAGAAAAGTTGGGACGAGGGCGTATTTCACCTTGTGTTCCATCAGCATTAGCTCCCGTCTGTTAGCTACTGTCTGTCTGTTAGCTCCCGTCTGTCTGTTACCTCCCGTCTGTTAGCTACTGTCTGTCTGTTAGCTCCCGTCTGTCTGTTACCTCCCGTCTGTGTGTTAGCTCCCATCTGTCTGTTAGCTCCCATCTGTCTGTTAGCTCCCGTCTGTTAGCTCCCGTCTGTCTGTTAGCTCCTGTCTGTCTGTTAGCTCCTGTCTGTCTGTTAGCTCCCGTCTGTCTGTTACCTCCCGTCTGTCTGTTAGCTCCTGTCTGTCTGTTAGCTCCCGTCTGTTAGCTACTGTCTGTCTGTTAGCTTCCGTCTGTCTGTTAGCTCCCGTCTGTCTGTTACCTCCCGTCTGTCTGTTAGCTCCTGTCTGTCTGTTAGCTCCCGTCTGTTAGCTACTGTCTGTCTGTTACCTCCCGTCTGTCTGTTACCTCCCGTCTGTTATTTCCCGTCTGTCTGTTACTGTTCATGCCTTGCTTTGTCTTGTTTGTTTGTGTTAGTGTAGTTCTTGTTTAGCTTAGGGTTTATGTTCATGTTTAGCATTAGCTTAGGGCTTAGCTTTAGCTTTGTTCATGTGTGTTTAGACTAGCTTTAGCATTTAGATTAGCATTGTTAGCATAGGTCATGTGTTAGTCTGTCTTGTCTTCATTAAATGTAGTAATACGTGTGTGTGTGTGTGCGTGTGCGTGTGCGTGTGTGTGTGCGTGTGTGTGTGTGTGTGTGTGCGTGTGCGTGTGTGTGTCCGGCCCCCTCGTGTCTCGTCTAGCTTTAACACGCTACGTATATACATCTATAACATTAAAACGATGATTTAATCAGAGTGGATCTGAAGACGAGCTCACACACACGGAGCTACAATCACGTTCTGGGTTTTGCTGAACCTGATCCGGAGCAGCGCGGCGCTCAGAGACACCCGAGCTTCCTCACCGTCGTCTCCGTTTCACCGCGTTACTCATTTACATGCAATTCAATTGTGAAGATGAATCGTCGGATTCCATTAGATGATTGTTTCCTCTCCCGCGTCAGGAACACAGAGGGAAGAAAAAAAAGAGAAGAAATATTAACAAAGAACGGATCGAAGAAAAGGACGGAAATGAGTCAGCTCACTTTATTATTCTCACAGTATTATTCTCTCAGTATTACACTGCAGCACGTAGGTCTTTCTTTCTTTAAATAAATAAATAAATAAATAAATAAACAAACTGTATTATTTAATGTATATAAACATGTGAAAAAGTTAGGACACCCCATGAGAACCTTTGTCTTTTTTAACATATTTAAACATAAGAACATTTGAGCTTCATTTGAACAGTATTGAGATGAAGCTTATACCATTAAACAAATAAAACTGAATAAAATTACTTTTAAACAAACGTTGTAAAATGTAATGAACAAAAATGGAAATTGATTGTGAGGAAAAAGTTAGGACACCCTATGCCCTAATAGCTGATATCCCCCCCTTTGACGTTTCCTATAACCATCTACCGTCTCTGACATTGACTCAGCTGTGTGAGGTTTGAGGGGTTTCTTGCATGCACAGCCCGTTTCAAATCACCCCACAGCATCTCAATAGGATGAAGATCCGGGCTTTGACTCGGCCATTCTTTTGACTCGGCCATTCTTTAGTCTCGCCCTGATGTTGTTTTGACAGCAAGTGTTTCCTCCTTACTCACCTTCCATGAAAATCAAACGTGTGCGTCTCTTTCTGATGATAGACGCATGAACCTTAACATCAGCTGTGGCAAAAACTACCTGTAGGTCCCGTGATGACATTGTAGGATTATTGGAGACTTCTTTACCCATCTTGCACTCTGCTCTTGGGCTGAACTTTCTAGGACAAAGGTTCTCATGAGGTGTTATAACTTTTTCACATGACTGTAATTAATTAATTAATTTATTATTTATACAGAAGTGTACTGAATCACACTGTATGTTTGCATCTCTCTGTTAAATTACTGATACTGAATGAAATCAGGCTGCATTCACACAAACCATCTTGGCCTCCGTCAGTAAATACACTGATGTGAGATGCCGGTGTGTGTGTGTGTGTGTGGGTGGGTGCATTTCTTACAGATGGCCATGCACCAGCGCATTTAATGCGTCAGCACACTCATATACATACTGAGATCAACGGTAAAAAAAAAAAATGTTTGTTTAAATAAATGCTGCATTTATTGTGAATAATACAGCAAAAATGCAAACCTTTTGTTTTTACCACTTTATCCTGGTCAGGGTTGCCGTGGGTCCAGTTTGCCTGGAATCATTGAGTAACAAAACCCAGGCAGGATGCTGATCCACTGCGAGGCCTCGGCCCTCCCACCAACCCTTAGATATAGCCCATTGTGTGACCTGCTAGCCTGCTCATAGCCCTGCAGGTGATTCGAACCTGGATTTCAGTGGTGGTGACCCAGAAAATAAATAAATAAATAAATACATACATACATACGCCGATTAGCCATAGTATTAAAACCACCTCCTTGTTTCTACACTCACTGTCTGTTTTATCAGCTCCACTAACCATATAGAAGCACTTTGAAGTTCTACAATTACTGACTGTAGTCCATCTGTTTCTCTACATATTTTTTTAACCTGCTTTCACCCTGTTCTTCAATGGTCAGGACCCCAACAGGACCACCACAGTGCAGGTATTATTTAGGTGGTGGATGATTCTCAGCACTGCAGTGACACTGACATGGTGGTGGTGTGTTAGTGTGTGTTGTGCTGGTATGAGTGGATCAGACACAGCAGCACTGCTGGAGTTTTTAAATACCGTGTCCACTCACTGTCCACTCTATTAGACACTCCTACCTAGTCGGTCCACCTTGTAGATGTAAAGTCAGAGACGATCGCTTATCTATTGCTGCTGTTTGAGTCACTCATCTTCTAGACCTTCATCAGTGGTCACAGGACGCTGCCCACGCGGCGCTGTTGGCTGGATATTTTTGGTTGGTGGACTATTCTCAGTCCAGCAGTGACAGTGAGGTGTTTAAAAACTCCAGCAGCACTGCTGTGTCTGATCCACTCTTACCAGCACAACACACACTAACACACCACCACCATGTCAGTGTCACTGCAGTGCTGAGAATGATCCACCACCCAAATAATACCTGCTCTGTGGTGGTCCTGTGGGGGTCCTGAGCATTAAAGAACAGCATGAAAGGGGGGTAACAAAGCATGCAGAGAAACAGATGGACTACAGTCAGTAATTGTAGAACTACAAAGGGCTTCTACTGTATATGGTAAGTGGAGCTGATAAAATGGACAGTGAGTGTAGAAACAAGGAGGTGGTTTTAATGTTATGGCTGATCGGTGTGTGTATATACAGTATATATATATATATATATATACTGTATATATATACAGTATATAGTACATACACAAAAACTGACATGAACAACTCGCTTAATCATTGACTTCAGGTCTTTGACACACTCATTACTAACAGATCAGTTATATAAAATAAACATTTACAAATGTTTTTGCAACAGTTTGGGGAAGGCTTCTAAAACTAACAACCACAAAATAAAAAATAAAAAATAAATACTAATTTGTAGTCACCAACTATAGTCAAGTCATGATCATCAGATTATTTATCTAACCTATTAAAATCAGTTTTGTTTTATTAATTAGAACTTCAAAATTTTTTATTTGTATTTATAAATGTACAAATAAATAAATAAAATATTAAAATAAATATTATTATTAGTATTATTATTATTATTAATAATAATAATAATAATAATAATAGTAGTAATAATAATAATAATAATAACAATAATCAAGAGGTCAAATAATCTTAAATAAATAAATAATTAATAAAAAAATAAATAAAAATAATATAAATAATGTTTAAATAATAATAATAATACTTGATGATCCTTTTTTATCTTTAAGTCAGGCTGGCAGTGCCACCATGCAAAGGCCCTCACCCGTCTCGAGTATCTTCGTTCTGCTCCTGTCATGTCTCTGTCACTTTCTGAATGGAGAATGCCAATTGTCACTGATGCCCCTGTCAAGGAGTAAACCTGTCACAGCAGCCGTGTGATGTTTATCTATTCAGAGCGCCCGGCAAAAATGCCAACCGAACAGCAAACAGCTTTTTATTTATTTATTTTATTTATTTATTTGCTGTTCTTTTGAAAATAGCCCCATCATGCATCTGGGCCTGTAAAAAAAAAAAAGCTTGCATGGCAGGTTTGCATGGCACGGTGTAGCTACTGCAAACAAACAAACGCCAGACTAAAGGGATTCAGCGCGGTCCTATTATCCGACTATCAGCGGCGGCGCGGCTCTGCGGCGCTCATCTCCGTCCACGGTTCGAATAAAAAGAGACGGTTGCAATAACACTATTACTCAGAGCCGAGGAGGAAGCAGATGAAGTTGCACAGGACGTTACCATTCACAAGAACACATGAATCAGGTGATACTGGATCCCCAGGGCACTGTGGGTATCAGGAGACCGTCGCTGGCACCAGTGGGCACAGTGTGGGTGAGAGGAAGGGGGTGAGTAGAAGTGGTGTCCCAATACTTTTGTCCATATAATCACTGAATTCATATGTTTCGCTGTTAGCTCTGGAATGAACTGGAACATCAACTGAGGCTTTCTTGACCAACATCAGTACCCAGCCAAACAAACAAACAAACTCTTTTGTACTACTGAATGGGCACAAATTCCCACAGACATACTTCAAAGTCTTGTAAGAAGCCTCCTCAAAAAAGGATGTCGTTCTAACTCAAAAGATCACAGAGGTTGTTCTATTTTGATACTGTTCGTTTAAAAAATGGGACGTCCAAGGCACTCAGATGGCACGTTGGCACATTACCATTACATTCCAGGTTCAAATTTTGTGGTGCTATCGGTCTACCGGTCATCTACACAGACATGAAGCCCTGCGATGTATTGGCACCCTGTCCTGGGCATTCCTGCCTTGTGCCCAGTGTTTCCTGGTGGAATCAGATCCACCAGGTGTCCAAATACTTTTGGCCATTTACATGTTACATGATATTATTTATTTATTTGTTTATTAGGATTTTAATGTCATGTTTTACACTTTGGTAACATTCATGACAGGAACAGTAGTTACTCATTCATCAGTTCAAGTGTTTGATGTGAAACACAGTCATGGATAATTTAGTGTCTCCAATTCATCTCACTTGCATGTCTTTGGACTGTGGGAGGAAACCGGAGCTCCCGGAGGAAACCCACACAGAAGGGGAGAACATGCAAACTCCACACAGAAAGTTCTGTTATGGCAGATCGGTTTATATATATATATAACAAATATAACAAACCCAAACGAACAAGAATCCAGGCCTTCCAAGAATGAGTGACTGAATGGGCACAAATTCCCATACACAGAAGCTTCTCATGAGTAGCTGTTGTTCTAGCTGAACCCTAGATCACATAGAGGTCGCTCTGTGTTAATATCGTTCAACAAGCTCTTAATCAAGTGTCCAAATACTTTTGGCCATTTACATGTTACATCAGTCTTGAGATTTTGATAATAATAATATTTTTTTTTCCTGAATGACAGTAAATAAATAATAGATAAATAATAATAATAATAATAATAATAATTATAATAATAAAATAAAATGTCCTGAATTACAGTAAGTGAAAAACACAAATTAAATAAATAAATTAATAAATTATTATTATTATTATTAATAATAATAACAATTATTATTATTATTTTTATTATTATTATTGTTATCATTATTATTATCATTATTATTATTTTTGAATGACAGTAAGTAAACAAATACATTTAAATATTAAATAAATAAATAAAATAATAATAATAATAATTATTATTATTATTATTTATTAATTATGTATATTATTATTATTGTTATTACTATTATTATTATTTATTTGATTTATGATAATGATAATGATAATTTCATTTTGTAAATGACTGAGTAAAAAACACAAAAATATTAATAATAATAATTTTCTGAATGAAAAAAAAAAACGCTAAAACAAATAAATAAATAAAATAATCATCAGATTGGATGTAGTTCCACTTTGTGGATCACACACTCTGCAGATGCATCAACATGTCGAGCACATCCAGACGTTATTGTGAGCTCCACAGCAGCGGCCACCAAGTAAACAAACCCAAACGAACGAGAACCCAGGGCTGCAGAGTACAAAAACGAGACTAACATCTCAAACCGCCTCCAAATGGGAATAAATGAGCCTGAAGTCAGACACCCGAGGGGGGGAACAGAGCCCCAAATGAAGTGGACATCAAATAGATTGCCGGAGCTTTGAAGCTGTAGGTGCGGCAGCGTACATGAGAGGAACGCTCGGAATGGGGACGCGGGCGCTAATAAGAGCTACGGGATGAGATTTCAGCCACTCAGGGCGCAAATTACCGGTGACACTTCATTTAGAAGAGGATCTGATTAGCTTCACGGATCTTAACTGTATCGTCGCTTCATTTGCTCTCAAAACCACAAAGTCCAGCAAATGATCTTCAGGTGGACGCGGTAATGAGCAATTTTCTAAATTCCACACAATTGGCTGTGATCAAAACGGCAAATTACTCTTATAGTTGTACAGTCTGGACACGTTTCGCAAAGCATCATGGGTCCTGGAAAGAATTTTGGGATAAAAACAGCATTTTTAGGGCATCCAAAAGTATTTGGACGTCTATGCATGAGCTTGTCGGACACCCTGTGTGATCTTGTCTGTGGGAATTTCTGCCCTGGGCTGAGGTCAGAGCTCTGTGCAGGACACTGGAGCTTTAGGGCCTTCCCTAAACTGTTTCTGCAACTTGGAATCACAGCATTTCCTTTATATAACTGGGAATTACTGTAGCTGGAACACATCAAACTCCCTGCTTTGGTCCACCTTAAATTAGAAGCTGCTGTAATACAGGCGTCACTGTACACAGTCGAGCGAGCTTCACATGACCGTCAGCTTAGAGACTAATAGCAAGAAAACAAGAAGCCTGTTCTAGACATTTAACTTAGTCCATGTAATTAATAACAGGAGCCTGTTTAGGAGCAGGAACGATGTAGAGCTCACTTGACTGTGGACAGTGTCACTTATGTTGCACTTGCTTTATATATACACATCAATCAGCCATAACATTAAAACCACCTCCTTGTTTCTACACTCACTGTCCATTTTATCAGCTCCACTTACCATATAGAAGCACTTTGTAGTTGTACAATTACTGACTGTAGTCCATCTGTTTCTCTGCATGCTTTGTTAGTCCCCTTTCATGCTGTTCTTCAATGGTCAGGACCCCCACAGGACCCCCACAGAGCAGGTATTATTTAGGTGGTGGATGATTCTCAGCACTGCAGTGACACTGACATGGTGGTGGTGTGTTAGTGTGTGTTGTGCTGGTATGAGTGGATCAGACACAGCAGCGCTGCTGGAGTTTTTAAACACCTCACTGTCACTGCTGGACTGAGAATAGTCCACCAACCAAAAATATCCAGCCAACAGCGCCCCGTGGGCAGCGTCCTGTGACCACTGATGAAGGTCTAGAAGATGACCGACTCAAACAGCAGCAATAGATGAGCGATCGTCTCTGACTTTACATTTACAAGGTGGACCGACTAGGTAGGAGTGTCTAATAGAGTGGACAGTGAGTGGACACGGTATTTAAAAACTACAGCAGCGCTGCTGTGTCTGATCCACTCAAACCAGCACAACACACACTAACACACCACCACCATGTCAGGGTCACTGCAGTGCTGAGAATCATCCACCACCTAAATAATACCTGCTCTGTGGTGGTCCTGTGAGGGTCCTGACCATTGAAGAACAGGGTGAAAGGGGGCTAACAAATCATGCAGAGAAACAGATGGACTACAGTCATATGGTAAGTGGTGGTTATAAATATATAAACAATTTTCAACAGGCACATAAACACAAAATGAATACACAAACGCCCCCTTGTGGAGCCTTTACGTTACATCCTGTAAACCACAGTGGGACAAGATCGCCACAATTTTTATAATGAAGTATATTTCGTTTTGTGTTTTATTTTGATGCGTTGTTTGTGTTGTCTGGATCACGGTTACAATCATGAACAAAATGTGTGTCACTTAAAAAAGTTAAAAAACCTGATCTAGTTCTTTTTCTGGACTAGATGAACGTGGTCTTAAACACAGCGCCCGCTGGCTAACGAATGTTTAAAGATCATATCCATAAAGTTAATATTTCTATATAAGCTGTAGCCTAGTGGTTAAGGTACAGGGCTAGAAATCAGAAGACATGATCTATCTAACATTACTGGAAACAATAGGATGTTGGCAGGTACATTTATGTTGGGATTTGGATCGTGTATAAAGTCAGCAAATCATCCTGAACCAAACAGCATACATGTTTAAGCAGTAAGTCTAAACACTGACAGTTAATACAAAGATGATGCGCTCCCAATGGCTGGACTCATTTCCAATTTATTCATTGATTGATTGATTGATTGATTTCCTCCCTCTTTACTCACTTACTTTAATCCATGTTGGTTGAGCTCTCCAAAACAATATTTAATCATCTTCATACCATGACTGACAAAAGTAGGATGTTGGCAGGTACATTTATGTTGGGATTTGGATCGTGTATAAAGTCTTGTAATCATCATAAACCAAACAGCATACATGTTTAAGCAGTAAGTCTAAACACTGTCAGTTAATACAAAGATGAGAGTTTAAAACATTGTGTGTGCAGTAAATGTCAGCATTGAAAACCATCATGTGTATTTTAAAGGAGCATTCTGGGTGATTTATTGAATAAGAAATGAGTGGAAAACATAAAAATATATTGGCACATCAAACCAATATAGAGCTTTCTCATGACTAATATTTCAAATTGTGTTTATTTTATCTTCCAAGGTACATTCTATTTCAAACAACCATTAACTTAACAATATCTTAAATAAAGACTGAATAAAGTTATATATATTTATATTTATATTTTTATTTCCAAAAAAAAAAAAAAAAAGAAATGTAACGTCTTTCCATGATATCAAGTCGTGGGCAAAGAGAGTAAAAATTTCAAGCTAATGAAAAGACTGAGCATGTTAAAAATATTGCACATGATGTGTGATATGATTCTGATCGTGTCAGTGGCAAAAAGTCACCAAGATTGTAAAAAAATAAATAAATAAATAAAACAAATAAATAAAAATCAATAAATAAATTAAATAAATAAATAAATAAATAAATAAATAAATAAATAAATAAATAAATAAATAAATAAATAAACAAATAAAAATAATAAAAAATAAATAATAATAATATAAATAAACAAAAAAAATCTCAGAAAACAGTTTTATATCACATTTAAAAATAAAATATAATAATAATAATATTAATAATAATAATAATAATAATTAAAAAAACTGACAAAACAAATTGTAAAAAAATAAAACATGAATAAAATAAATAAAAGTAATAAAAAATAAATAATAATAATAATATAAATAAACAAAAAATAATCTGACAAACAGTTTTATATCACATTAAAAATAAAATATAATAATAATAATAATAATAATAATAATAATAATAATAATAATAATAAATCAGAACCATATCACATTAATGCACACTTATTTTGGTTGCATATTGTTAAGAAACCCTCGACATTTTACTCATGGAATACAAGATTAAGCAAATCGTTGGACTCGGCTGCTGATGAGGTGCCACGTCGTGCATTTGAATAGTGAGATGGCATCACTATCACTGACTCTAGCTCCTACACCAGGTCTACACCGGGTCTTCAGTAAATACAGAACAGGACACAGAATTTCTAGCATTCAGAACGTCCCGCTTAAATAGAACCGATAACCTTTAAATAGTCCTGCATAGAAAAATAAATTAAATATGAAGTTTATTCATCTACCAATCGACAAGTGGTTCTGTGTGACCGTGGTTATTATTTGTGGTTTTTTGTCCCTTTTTTTTTTTTTTGTCGTCTTGAATCCGTTTCGATGAGACTGAATCGTTGAACTTTGTAAATTACAAACTGCTTCACAAATACAAATAATGTGACTTACAAAATAAATCAGACACGCTTACATGGCAAGCAGCTATGCAGATCAGATCCTGTTTTTGTTTTTCTCTCTTTTTCTTTTTCTTTGTCTTTTTTTGTTTGTGTTTTTTCTTGGGTTTAATCCCGTCATGTCCCGTCATGTTCCGAACCCCAGACACACCCCCCCCCCCCCATCCCAAAAAAAGTGCATCCATCACGTTTCAGATTGTAAACGTTTTACGTTCAAAATAATCCGAATCTGAATGCGAACACGCTGAATTGTCTTCGTTTAGCCGCCGAATCCTTCGTATTCAAGGCCCCCAAAAGGTGTGAAATCAAAATCCCGAATTACGAGGCGTCCGCCCGACTCGGCCCCGGCATCTCCGACTCCGTTTTGATTTTGTCGTCCCAAGCAGCCTAAAAATACTTCCAACCAAAAACAACAAGGGTGAATACAAACATTTCGCTCGCCCATGACCCAAAATGTAATCATTCGATCATTGATAATCTGTTGGAACCCGTTCGATAGCAGCTACGTTTCTTAATAAGGTAAGATATTTCCTTTTTTCTTTAATTAATAAACTAATATTATTTTATATTCTGCAATAGAATCACTAAAAAAATCTAAATAAACGGGACACAGGTACCAATCCTACGTTCTAGGGTTCGTATAATAAATTCAGCCATTTATACTAGATTATCGATCTTTCCACAAGGCACTTTATCTCGGTGAGCGCGATGAAAAATACAAGGCCTAAAATTTACTCAGGGCGGTCTGTTCTTCTAGCACTTGCAGGTAGTCGGGGGTCCCTTGCAGTTTGGCTTTAAGTTCATAATACTCGCCCTTGCGCTGCTCAATGACTATTTTACTGTGGTTCCCCCCTATTAAAGACTTTTTGGCTTTCTTGTCATGTGGTTTCTCGGGGTAACGGATCTCAAAACCACTCACCCCTATACTGTTGAAATCCTTTTTGCTGTCCAGGTAGCTATGGAGGAACATGCTGGTCTCCCTGCCGGGCAGGAACTCGTCCAGCTCGTCGATGGTGCTCAGTCTTTTCCGGGCGTCCAGCGTCAGCGAGTCCTTGTCGCTGTCCGCGCCGCTGCGCAGGAACATCTTCGGCCTCTGCGAGTCGGCGAACTTGAAGCCGGCGTCCGAGTCTCTCATCCCGCACGTGTGGGCTTTGCTCATGTGCTCGATGGTCTGTGGGATGAAGGTCTCTCCGGCCAGGTCGTCCTTCTTGTTGCATTTGTGGTTGTGCCTCCGGAGCTGGAGCTGCATGGATCCGCACTCCTGGTTCCCGAGTCCCTCTTGCCTCCCGGAGGGCTTCTTGTTCCGTCTGAGGACGAACACCAGCAGGCAGAAGGCGATGAACACGGTGAGGATCAGGACCACCAGGATGCTCAGAATCATGATTGACAAGGGTACGGCACCACCGGGAGGGGCTTTGCCGACTCCTGCGGGAGACATCGACGTTGCCAGGGGGGTTGAGCTGGTCAGAATGAAAGGAGGCCTGGCGACGAGCTTGGGGCACATGATTTCGTTTTTCAGCTCACGCAGCTCGACGTTCGCAAACTGCACCGGCGAGGCGCATCTGACCTCCTTGGCAGCCACCCCGTCATTCAGCTTCTCCAGCCACAGCTTCAAAGCCACCAGATCACACGAGCATTCCCAAGGATTGCCTTCCAGATCTATCTGCGTGAGCGACTTCAGCTGGTCCAGCACGCCGCTCACGGGTAAGTTCATGAAGTGGTTGTTCTTCAGGTTGAGTCTGGCGAGAGGCACGCCGGCGAAGATGTACGCGGGAAGGCTCCGCAGCACGTTGTTGTTCAGGTACAAGAGCTGCAGGTTTGGCATGTAGTCAAAGGTCCCGGCTAGGACTTCGGTTATGGCGTTGTATTCCAAAAACAGGTACTGGAGGTTGCTCAGGCCCAGGAACATTTCAGGATGAAGCTGCTCGAGCTGGTTGCCATTGAGGTACAGCCTGCGCAGGTTGGTCAGATTTCGGAACACTCCTTTCTGGATGGCGGATATCTGATTACTACCCAGGTGTAACAGATCCAATCCTTCGAAACCTTGGAAGTCCGTAGGGATGATGTTTCGGATGTAATTACCGCTCAGGTGCAGTTTCTTGGCATTCGCCGGTCTGGGTGTAAGATCTCCCAGGCTCTGGATGTTCCTTTCCTGACAGCTGACGCCAATCCCGAAATCGGACGGGTGAGCTTTACAGGTGCAGGGTTGAGGACACGAGAGGGGAGGGATCCGAGTCTGGTAGGACACGATTTGGACGTTTTTGCCAGGAGGAATCCCAGCGACGATCCCGTTCCCGTAGATTTTGGACGGATTCGTCGTCTTTGGGGCTTTGGTTACTAAAGGTGCTATCGTGGACGGTGCAAAATTAGTCGTGTATCCACCCTCCGGTTGAGACGGGAGCATCTTGATGTCAAAGTCGCTCCCGACTCCAAGAGGGCACAGTTCCTGTTTGTTGGTCTCCTTTAAAAGTCGACCGTACAGGTCACTAGGCGTCTCGCATATAGCCTCGCCGATAAAAATATTATAGGGCATATTTTCCAGCCAGGCTTTCAGAGGTAACAGATCGCACGTGCAGTTCCACGGGTTGTCGTCCAGCTGAAGTTCCACGATCCTCCCTATGTGCTCCAAAACTCCGAGGTACGGCAGCTTCTGGATCCGGTTCCCTCGTATATCCAGGTGCGTGAGCGAGGCGAAGCGGAATATGTTCTCTGGAAGGCTCTGGACAAGATTGTCGTTGAGAATCACAACCTTCAGCTTGTGTAGTTTGTTGAAGGCTCCTTTCTCGATAAACTTGATTAAATTGTAGTCGGCCTGGAGGTACTCCAAGTTCTCGATCCCGCGGAAGGTGTCGGCGCGGAGCTCTTTCAACTCGTTGTTATTTAAGTGCAACTGCTTCAGCGAGCTCAGTCCCATGAAGGCCCCTCCCTCGATGTTCTGCAGCTTGTTGTTGCCCAGCTGGAGCGACACGGCATGTGTGAAATTCACAAAAGAGTTGGGGTAAAGGATGTACAAAAGGTTTTTCTGAAAATTCAGATGGTAGAGGCTGGACGGAGGAGGGAGCAGCTGCGTTGGCCTGTACACAGTTATTTTCTCACAGTTCACATAAAGGACGTTCTCAACGGACATGCAGGAGCAGGCGCTGCAGGTCTCGGCCGAGAGTTCAGAATCCGAGTCAGAAAACGCAGCCGATACGGAGAAGGCCAGGAGAACGAGCAGCAACATTTTTGCTCTTTATGAAGCTCCCAGAAAAGCATGGAGCAACCTGAGGAGGAAACAGACACACCATCAGGACGAGAAGGTTCAGCACGGAGAGACGAGAACAATACCACAGAGCTGCTGGAACACGGATAAACTCCACTGGTACCAATTAGGCTAGAAAAGCTTCTTATTCCTGACAGCAAACAGACACACACACACACACACATACGTATACACACACACATACACCGATCAGCCATAACATTAAAACCGCCTCCTTGTTTCTACACTCACTGTCCATTTTATCAGCTCCACTTACCATATAGAAGCACTTTATAGTTCTACAATTACTGACTGTCCATCTGTTTATCTGCAGGCTTTGTTAGCCTCCTTTCATGCTGTTCTTCAACCCGCACATGACCCCCACAGAGCAGGTATTATTTAGGTGGTGGATCATTCTCAGCACTGCAGTGAAACTGACATGGTGGTGGTGTGTTAGTGTGTGTAGATGAGCGATCGTCTCTGACTTTACATCTACAAGGTGGACCGACTAGGTAGGAGTGTCTAATAGAGTGGACAGTGAGTGGACACGGTGTTTAAAAACTCCAGCAGCGCTGCTGTGTTCGATCCACTCATACCAGCACAACACACACTAACACACCACCACCATGTCAGTGTCACTGCAGTGTCACACATTCATACATACACCCACATACATTCACATACACACACACTCACACACATGCATACATACACCCACATACATTCACATACACACACACACACACATACACACATACACATACACACATATACATTCACATACACACACACTCACACACATGCATACATACACCCACATACA
This sequence comes from Trichomycterus rosablanca, assembly GCF_030014385.1. Classification (NCBI taxonomy): domain Eukaryota; kingdom Metazoa; phylum Chordata; class Actinopteri; order Siluriformes; family Trichomycteridae; genus Trichomycterus; species Trichomycterus rosablanca. Next base: position 39,800,797 of record NC_085995.1, read on the forward strand.
TTCACATACGCACATATACATACACACACACTCACATATATACACACACACACACACATGCATACATACACCCACATACACTCACATACACACACACTCACATACACACACACACATTCATACATACACCCACATACATTCACACACACACACACACACACACACTCACACACACACACACACACATTCATACATACACCCACATACACTCACATACACACACACTCACATACACATACACACATTCATACATACACCCACATACATTCACATACACACACACACTCACATACACACACACACACACACACACATTTATACATACACCCACATACACTCACATACACACACACTCACATACACACACACACATTCATACATACACCCACATACATTCACATACACACACACACATACACACACACTCACATACACGCACACACATTCATACATACACCCACATACATTCACATACACACACACACATACACACACACTCACATACACACACACTCACATACACGCACACACATTCATACATACACCCACATACATTCACATACACACACACTCACATACACACACACACATGCATACATACACCCACATACATTCACATACACACACACATACACTCACACACGCAGACATTTAGAGGACGCTTCTATTCAAAGCGACTGTGACAGTATGAGCAATTGAGGGTTAAGGGCCTTGCTCAAGGGCCCAACAATGACAACCTGGCAGTGATGGGGCTTGAACTATCAACCCCTTGATTACTAGTCCAGTACCTTAACCACTAGGCTACAATACCACACACATACACACATACACACATACATAGAAACATCAAACATCCAATTTACAGAACAAAATGGCATCTGCAGGCAAAAGTCTGTGTTTATTGTGACCTTCCATGGCACTAAATACATCTTGGACTTTTGGGAAACTGTCCTGTCATATATCACGTCAGGGTTTTATCAGCACCTCCCAGAGTTCTCCTTTAGATTTTAGTCTTTTATTTCTTTCTCTGTCCAGGTGATCACACACTGTCTCTATATAATTCAGGTCTGGACTCTGTGGGGGTCAGTCCATCACTGTCAGTGCTTTATCTGCTTTTCCCCCACCAAATATGGTTTCACTGCAGGGTTAAAAATAAAACCATTCCCGAACAAGCACTTTCCAGAGGGAACGGCATGACCTTCGAAGAATATCACCAAATCCAGAACAGACCCTCCACCATATTTCACTGACGGCCACAAGCACTCATTCCTCCATCTCTCTACGACTCTCCTTCACACGTATGGTTGACGACTGGACCCAAAAATTCCAGACATGGATTCGTCACTCTATAATCCTCATTGTCACTGCTCTCCATTCCATATTTTAGGCATAAAAGTGGTTTCTTGGCTGCTACCCTTCCAAAGAGACCATCCCTGATCGGGATTTAGACTGTAGGGTCAAGTTGGCATCCCAATAAAGCTGCCAGATGCTGGACCACTTCTGGTCTCTCAAAGTAGAAATTCTGAGACACGTCAGATCAGATTTTGAAGGATTTCTTGGCCTTTTTTGTCCTTGATTTATTTATAATAGCTTGAATATCACATCCTGAGTATCCAGTTTCCACCTCCTCGTTTCGACACTCACTGTCCATGTTATCAGCTCCACTTACCATATAGAAGCACTTTGTAGTTCTACAATTACTGACTGTAGTCCATCTGTTTCTCTGCATGCTTTGTCAGGACCCCCACAGGACCACCACAGAGCAGGTATTATTTAGGTGGTGGATCATTCTCAGCACTGCAGTGACACTGACATGGTGCTGGTGTGTTAGTGTGTGTTGTGCTGGTATGAGTGTAGTTTTTAAACACCTCACTGTCACTGCTGGACTGAGAATAGTCCACCAACCAAAAATATCCAGCCAACAGTGCCCTGTGGGCAGCGTCCTGTGACCACTGATGAAGGTCTAGAAGATGACCGACTCAAACAGCAGCAATAGATGAGCGATCGTCTCTGACTTTACATCTACAAGGTGGACCGACTAGGTAGGAGTGTGTAATAGAGTGGACAGTGAGTGGACACGGTATTTAAAAACTCCAGCAGCACTGCCGTGTCTTATCCACTCATACCAGCACAACACACACTAACACACCACCACCATGTCAGTGTCACTGCAGTGCTGAGAATCATCCACCACCCAAATAATACCTGCTCTGTGGTGGTCCTGTGGGGGTCCTGACCATTGAAGAACAGCATGAAAGGGGGTAACAAAGCATGCAGAGAAACAGATGGACTACAGTCAGTAATTGTAGAACTACAAAGTGCTTCTATATGGTAAGTGGAGCTGATGAAATGGACAGTGAGTGTAGAAACAAGGAGGTGGTTTTAATACTATGGCTGATTAGTGTATATATGTAAGTTTGTACATTGACGTGTGTTGGGAGGCTTGGGGACATACTAGGACAAATACAGGCATCAGCAAAGACGTTCTTTAGGATTCCATTTCATTTAGGTTTAGGAGAGCCAGGTACCTGCTATTACTCAAGTGTAAGGGGCGTCACACTAAATACTCACCACTTTAGCCTACAGAAGCTGTTTATTATATTTATATAATAAGACATATATTATATATATATAGTCTAAGACATTTGCACAGTACTGTACACACACACACACACACACACACACACACACTCACTCAAAGCGACTTACAGTACAGTGACAGTATACAATCTAAGCAATTGATGGTTAAGGGCCTTGCTCAAGGGCCCAACAGTGGCAACCTGGCAGTGGCGGGGGTTGAACCAGCAACCTTCTGATTACTGGTCCAGTACCTTAACCACTAGGCTACAACTGCCACCCCCCCCCCCCCACCCCCCCCCCCCCCCCCCTATAGACCTTTTATTATTTAATAATAAAATTTAATAATATTAATTATTATTATTTTTTATTTATTTATTTTTATTTTTTATTTATCATTATTATTTTTATTTATTTATTAATTATTATTTAATACTACTACTACTACTACTACTAATATTAATAATAATAATAATAATATTTTTACATATTTTATTTAGATTTAATAATTTTTACATATGAAAATATTAAATACAGGCATGCACACACGAGGTGAGAAAATTAGTTCTTTAATAAATAATAATTATAATAATAATAATAATAATAATTAATAGCATTTTTATTATAATAATTTTACTACGCTATCCAGTATTTTCGTACCACCCTTACTGTACTAGAACTACATTCGGTTTGAGACTAATGACTAACATGCTCATCAGTACTTAACGAGCTCTGCGCTCAACTGACACCAGTCCACCAAAAATACCCCCAAACTCACCCGCAGCGTCGGAAATTTCTCCTCCTCTCCAAATGACACCGCACTTTAATCGGGATGGGGATGAATCTGCCCATTCAGGCTACAATTTCACCCTCTTCCAGTCAGCCTCCACTTATCCTGGGCGCACATTTTGCCATAAATCCCCGAGATGGTTGAGATCCTGAGGAGCATCGCCTCACAAAGCTCAGGAGAACCGACTCAGTGCTTTTAAAAAAGTCTCCAGTGTGGAAGTGAGGAGAAGCTCGACGCTGCGCTGGATCGGCTGAATCAAATGCGCCGGCATTCTAAACGCACTCAGAGCCCAGTGGATTCAAACCCAGTATGTGAGGTTAGTGTATCTTCTCCTGATATGCGCCTCGAATAGTTCCAAACACCTAACAGTAATCACAGAACAGAAGGTCCTTGCTGCAGTAGGTCCTGAAAATGGCTTAATCTGCGCTCCGGTTCCTCCTAGAGAAAAACGCGCTCAGAGCTGTCGGCGCAACCGGGCGGTGAGAAACGATGCGCTCCCATATTCGCGACGCTCTGAATGAAGGATTCAGTTTTTAGTCCCAGTGCAGAGAAAAGTGAACAACGGGAAGCCAATGCCTTCTGTGCAGCCCGATTTAAGTCGTTCTCGATCTTCATGCAGACTTGGATGGAATAAAGACGCCCGCCGCTCGAGTGCGTGTCAGAGAGCGACTATTCCACACCGCGGTGCTTTTGCGCACGGTGGAGGCAGGAAAGGAGGAAGGGAGGGAGGGAGGAGAGGAGAGGAGAGGAGAGGAACGGAGGGGGGGAATGCAGAGATGGAGAGATGGGGAGGAGGGGAACGCACCAGAAGGGGGTTACGGAGCGACAGGACAGGATACAGAAGCCAAATTCAACTCCACACTCCTTTAAGGACAGCCTGCGCGTAAAAGGCGAGGTTTTCAGAAATGCGTCTGCGCAATCTTTGGATAGATGCCAGAGCCACGCTGCTTAGGACACGTTTCTCTTTTAGGATGTGAATGGTGTGTCTTAATAAAGATCAATAAATTCCGATGGCATTTTAATCTCCTTTCATATCTTCTATAGCAAAGCTCCAAATCCTAACAGAAGCGATCGATGTGATTGATGTGATTGACGCTGCGTAAATGCAGGTGATCGAACAGCTTCGCTCAAAACAGCATAAAAATTTGTCAAAATTTGTCAAATTTGTATAAAATGACATCTAATCTATTAATAAAACACTTTAGACATTAGACAGGCAGCTGTGATGCTCTACTTTTTAATGAGCTAAGTTTAAAACGTGGGAGGAGGAAAAAGAAAGGAGGAAAAAAAGCCTAAATGGTGCCCCCGTCTGGCAGCTAAGTGAACACACCCACAGATTCCACAGATGACTCATTTCAGTCACACACACACACACACACACACACACACACACGTACAAAAGTATCAGGACGCCCCTTCTAATGATCGAATTCATGAGTTTCGGCCACAACAATCGCTAACAGGTGTAATAAATCAATGATATAAAGAAAATGATGTGCTTCCAACTTGACAGCAACAGTTTAGGGAAGGACTTTTTTCAGTTACAGCATGCTCTATAAAGACATTAAAAAAGCTCGGTTCAAAGAAACACTCACAGAGCCCTGACCTCTGCACCACTCAACAGCTCTGGAATGAACCGCAACACCAACCAAGGCTTTCTTGACCAAAATCAGTACCCAGACATACAAATGCTCTCATCTTTGGACTGAATGTGCACAAATTCCCACAGACATACTTCAAACTCTTGTAAGAAGTCCTGTGAGAAGAGCAGCTGCTCTTACAGCTGACAGATCACACAGAGGTCACTATATTTTAATAGCTTTTGTTTTTAAAATGTCCAGCAAGCTCATGATCAGGTGTCCAAATACGTTTAGCCAAATAGTTCACACATGTGTGGCAATTTCTGAATGCAAGATAATAAGAATAATAATTAAGGTCTTTTACCATCTACTGAGGTGGCACGGTTTGCATGTTCTCCCCGTGTCTGTGTGGGTTTCCTCCGGGAGCTCCGGTTTCCTCCCACAGTCCAAAAACATGCAGTCAGGTGAACTGGAGATGGAGGTGAATGTGTGTGTGTGTGTGTGTGTCTGTTACTGTGTGCCTTGCGCCCATTGAAAAGCTGGAATAGGCTCCAGCACCCCCCGCGATCCTAACTGGGAAAGCCCATGATTATTTCAGCAATACATTTACATTTCTGGCATTTATTGGACACTTTTATCCAAAACAACTTACAATTGTGACTGAACACAATTTGAGCGCTGGGGGGTTAAGGGCCTTGCTCAGGGGCCCAACAGTGGCAACTAGGCGATGGTGGGGCTAGAATCGGCAACCTTATTATTACTAGTCCAGTACCTTAACCGCTAACCGGACGACACGGTGGCTCAGTGGGTAGCACTGTTGCCTCACAGCAAGAAGGTCCTGGGTTCGGTTCCCATGTGGAGCGGTCCAGGTTTTTTCTGTGTGGAGTTTGCATGTTCTCCCTGTGTCTCCCACAGTCCAAAGGTGTGCAAGTGAGGTGAATAAATACATAACCGCTTCCTACTGCTGCCCACAATGCCAGGCCTCATTCTGCATTATAAAAAAAGTGCATGTGCTTGACTGTCCTGCCTGCAAAATTGCAACAGTGTCATCAGTTCCCAAACCATCAAAAAGTCTCATTACTAAAAAAAAAAGCTGATGGAACACTATAATAAACACGCCTCCGTCCCAACTTTTTTGGAGTGTGTTGAAGAAATTAAATTCTAAATGTGTTTTTAATTAAAAACTACAATGAAGTTGAACAGTAAAAACACTGGAATTATTTTCTTTCTACTTTTATAAGATAAATTAAGAACTTTTTTGGAGGGGGGGAGGGGGGTCGATGCATCCACAGATGATCAGACGACTGTCAGCAGGTGGATTTGATTAAGTCGTCGGGGGTTCGTTTAAGTTCATAAGTTTGCAGCTGCAGTTCAGTTAATTCTCTTAAATCTTTATTTAATTCCACATTTTACTTTATTCTCATCATGTTTCTTTTATCTGTATGTAGTTAAAATTCACGATAGATCAGCAAATACTGCAACAGGTCTGGAGCTTCAGTCCTTTTACAGATTATTAATAAGAGTACAGGGTCCCACAAAGGGAGTTTGGAGATGGGGTTAAATCCCCCATTACAACACCAATACAAGTTATCCGTGATATAGATAGACAGACAGATAGACAGACAGACCGACAGACAGACAGACCAACAGACAGACAGACAGTTAGACAGATAGATAGATAGATAGATAGATAGATAGATAGATAGATAGATAGATAGATAGATAGATAGATAGATAGATAGATAGAATAAATGATGGATGGATTACCTGATGTATAGATGGATGGATGGATGGACGGACGGACGGCTGGATGGAATAAATGATGGATGGATGGATGGATGGATTTATGGATAGATGGTTGGTTGGATGAATGGATGGACAGACGGACGGACGGCTGGATGGAATAAATAATAGATAGATGGATTTATGGATTAGATGGATGGCTGGATAAATAAAGGATGGATGGATGGACGAACTGATGGATGGACGAACTGATGGATGGGTGGATTTATGAATTAGATGGATGGATGGACAGATGGAATTAAATTATTAAATAGTAAAGTGACAAACGTGACAAGCATTATACAATGAGTTACATTACCTGTGCATTCATACACGTACACACACATACTTACACATACACGTATAGCTACATATCCCCATCATAACACAAATAAAGCTCATCAGTGAGATTATAGGGTCTCACGACGGTGGTGGTGTGTATGGGGTTAAATCCCTCATCACAACACAAATCCAGGAAACAGAACAGGTTAAATTAAAGTCTTGATTTCCTCCAGCGCTGAGACATGTTCCCAAACAGCATGATTAGGTTGAAATCCCCAGGGGTCACAGTGGGTACGATTCACTGGGCGAAAGGCAGGAAACAGCCCTGGACAGGTCACCAGTACACACACACACACACACACACACACACACACACAGTCATGACCAACATTTAAATACCTCAGAACATGCATCACTTCACCCGGACAATTACTGCAATTATAACTTTACTTACTGTTTACATGCATGTTTTTACTGAAACACACAATGATAATCTTTTCCCAGCGTCGAGTTAGAGATCTCTCCATGGGTGATCCATGGGATCAATAAGATTTAGATCTGGACTCACTGCTGACCACTCCAGAACTCTCCAGCGTTTTGTCCTGATTCAGTTCTCTGTTGAAGGAAATCCTTAAACTCATGAAATGCATGTTGCTTACAAAGGATGAGTGTAAACGTTTAGGTTTAAATCTGAGTATTTACATATCTAACTATTATTTACATACGTAACTTTTCATTTATTTACTTTACTGTACTTACTTTACTGTATTTTACTGTACTTACTTTACTGTACTTTACATACTCACTGTACTTACTTACTGAACTTACTTACATACTTTATTGTACTGTACTTTACTGTACTCACATACTTACTTATTTTACAGTACTTTACTTACTTACTGTACTTACTTTACTTTACCCTACTTACTTACTTACTTACTTACTTAAATGTACTATACTGTACTTTACTTACACACTGTACTTAATTTACTGTACTTTACTTACTGCACTTTATGTACTTACTTACTTACTAACTTACTGTACTTACTTTATTTTAAACTACTTACTTACTTACTTACTTACTTACTTACTTACTGTGCTTTACTTACTTTACTATACTTGGGCGGCACGGTGGCTTAGTGGGTAGCACTGTCGCCTCACAGCAAGAAGGTCCTGGGTTCGATCCCCAGGCGGGGTGGTCCGGGTCCGGGGTGGTCCGGGTCCTTTCTGTGCGGAGTTTGCATGTTCTCCCCATGTCCGCGTGGGTTTCCTCCGGGTGCTCCGGTTTCCTCCCACAGTCCAAAAACATGCCACCAGGCTAACTGGAAACACTGAATTGTCCTATAGGTACCTGGCCGCTAGATGCACAAACCAGTGCATTGTAGTGCTGGTCCCAAGCCCGGATGAATAGGGAGGGTCGTGTCAGGAAGAGCATCCGGCGTAAAACCAAATCCCGCCGGCGACCCCTAAGGGGAAGAAGCCGGAAATGCCGACCCGTAACCTGTACTTAACTGTACTCACTTACTGTACTGTACTTTACTGTACTTGACTTACTTACTGTACTTACATATTGTACTTACTGTAATTAACTTTACCTTAATTACTTACATACTTTACTGTACTTACTATACTTTATTTTACATTACTTACTTACTGTACTTATCTTTACCTTATTTAGTTATCTACTTATTTACTTTACAGTACTTACTTACTTTACTGTACTTACTGTACTTACTGTACATACTGTACTTCACTTTACTGTACTTACTGTACTGTACTTACTTACTGACTTTACTGTACTTATTTTACTTTACTTACTTTAATTAACTTTACGTTCCCATACTTACTTACTTGTTTACTCACTTACTTATTTACTTACTGTACTTTACCCTATTGTACTTACTTACTGCTTGATTAATTGCTCCTATATTTAGGCGTCGTCACAGCAGATCTACTTCTCACACAAGACAAGAAGTTTATATGTGAGATGCCCTTCCTGATGCAACCCTCATATTTCTATCTGGGCTTGGGACCTGCACTGACAAGTGCACCTCCCAATGGTTCGGCTGTTCACTCCCTCTCAGACATTAGCCAATCATGTCTATGTACACACTTGACATAGTTCCAATAGCACCGCTGAGATTCGAACCCTGAGCATGAACCCTGGTAGTGAGCGCCCCTTTGTAACCCTACATTCAGATCAACAGCGATTTTTTGCCTCTTGTTGTCTGAATCGCTCATCGCCCTGTGTTCACACTGGAAGTGTCATCATCGTCTGTGAGCATTTGGATGTACAGTCGCTTTGCCCCGTCACATTGCTGCAGGTCTAAATGTATGGCGACATCTAATGGTGGGGACGAATCGTTTTAAAGTTATTACAAGAACTTTTCACATTTATTTCTGTTAAAACCTCACAGCATCTCGTCCATCGGGTCCTTTTAGATCCGCCGCTGAGCTACGCAGCGATCCTTCCACTCCTCAGAACATAAAGGAACACAGGCGAGTCTCAGGAGCCGAACCGTTTACCGTTATTAGCCGGCTAACACTGGTGCTTTTTCAACTTTCAGCGATCTGCGCTTCATGTCGGGAGAGCGGGATGATTTAGACGTTCCATAAACTCAGAGTTCACAGCGGTGTTTGTTATGAAGCGACAGCTTCAGTTCGCTGAACAGAGCGAGTCGAGCTTGTCGTCGTGTCCTCGCTCGCGTTTCTGGCTTTGAAATGCTAAACAGAGGCCTATTTTTAACTAGCGAAAAACAAGAAAAGAGAAAATAAAGTGCAGTTAAAAGCAGATACGGCCGAGTCACTGCTACAGTCGTGTCGTCTGTGTTGTTGTTTGTTTGTTTGTTTTTATTTAGTATTATTTTATAATAGACATGTATCTTATTCTTACTGTGACAGACTGTCCTAACAGTCCTGAGATACATCACTCATTTCCTGCATGGCCAAAAGTATTTTGACGCCTAAGTGTGAGCTTGCTGGACGTCCCGTTTTAAAAGACAAATAGCATTAAAATGGAGTGACCTTTTGAGCTACAGTGTGTCTATGGGGATTTGTGCTCATTCAGTCAAAAGATGATGGCGTGTGTATGGCTGATGTTTTAGCTTATTCCAAAGCTGTAAGGTCAGGGCTCTGTGCAGGTCACTGGAGTATAATAAATAATAATATAAAATAAATAAATAAATAAATAAATAAATAAATAAATAAATAAATAAATAAATAAATAAATAAATAAATAAATAAATAAGTAAATAAATAAATAAATAAATAAATAAATAAATAAATAAATAAAATTATTAATTAAAACATACAATTAAATTAATTAAATAAATACACAAATAAATAAGTATTTAATTAAAATACATTATTCACCACTCCACAACTCAAGCAAAATAAATAAATAAATAAATAAATAAAGAGTAAAATATTTTTTTACCTAATTTAATAAGTAAATAAATAAGTATTTAATTAATAATACATTAATTAACACTCTACCACCCAAGCAATAAAAAAATAAATAAATAAATAAAAATAAATAAATACATCAAATAAATAAAAATTAAATAAATAAATAAGGGAAACAAAACAAAAAATAAATAAATAAATGTTAATTTACTTTATACGCTTATTCATTTCTGAACATCTTACTGATTAAAAAAATGCATTAAGCAGGTTAGATGAATAATCTGATAATTATGACTGTCTACATCTGGTGGCTTCTCTGTGCCCCTAGCAGACCCCAAGCCCGAATAGAAATAGGAGGGTCTGTGTGAAGTCTGGTCTGTGAAACCTAAATAGGGGCAGCGGGAAAAAAATAAAATAAAAAAATAAATGAATTAGAGTTAAAAATTTAATTAATAATAATAATAATAATAATAATAATAATAATAATAATAAATAATAATAATAACAATAAATAAATAAATAAATAAATAAATAAATAAATAAATAAATAAATAAATAAATAAATAAATAAATAAAATTACATTAATAAGCACAGTTGGACTCCAGTCTTATTTGCTGTAGAGAAGTATTGCATTGTGGGATGTGCATTTTCAGTTGTGGTTGAGTAAACGACTGATGCAAACCTCACCGCATCACTCTGCTTTATTTACTGTTATATTTTTGGGGTTCTGTATCTGGTTCTGTTCTGTTTACTTCTTCCCTCCTGTCAGTCACACAGCGGTATAACAAAGCGCACCCCACAGCTCCCCGAAAAGCTGACTGACAGACGACCTGGTACATTAGGATAATGAGGGCGACGACGCCGGGGTTTGTCACCTGTGCCGTGTGGGTGCGACTCGGGGAACCTCAGAGGGGATTCGTGGGAGGTTCGCTCTAAATCTGGAGCAGAGAAACACCTTTGATGTTCTTACAGGGAGTCACGCAGGAGCGACTGTTAACGTCACAGGTTTATTATAGATAAAAATTTTTATTATTATACGTTTTTAATCATGAGTGACAGGATTAATGAAAACACTTAAGATCTTTCTAGCAAAGCTTGCTAGGGTGTGGACAGTTTTACCCATTTTTTACCTCCCTATTTTTGCATTGTCCCAGATTCTTGGCATTTTTACATAAATAAACACTAACTTATTATTTAGAGGATTAATAAATAAATAAATTAATAAATTAATTAATTAATAAATAAATAAATTTTAAACAATAATTAATTAAATAAAAAATAAATAAAAAATAGTAATAATTAATTAGACATCATTTACCTCTCCACCACCCAAGCCAAAAATAAATGAAATAAGATAAATAAAGAATAAAATAGTAAAATAAATGAGTAAAATAAAACAATAAATAAATAGTAAAACATAATATTTAATGAATTAAATAAATATGTTCATAAATAAACAAGTATTTAATTAATAACACATTATTTACCCCTCTGTCACCCAAGCAAATAAACAAACAAACAAATAAATAAAGAAGGGCGGCACGGTGGCTCGGTGGGTAGCACTGTCGCCTCACAGCAAGAAGTTCCTGGGTTTGATCCCCAGGCGGGGTGGTCCTGCATGTTCTACCTGTGTCTGTGTGGGTGTCCTCTTGGAGCTCCGGTTTCCTCCCACAGTCCAAAAACATGCAGTCAGGTTAACTGGAGACACTGAATTACCCCATAGGTGAATGGGTGTGTGTGTCTGAGTGTGTGTGTGCCCTGCGATGGACTGGCGCACCATCCAGGGTGTTACTGTGTGCCTTGCTCCCATTGAAAAGCTGGGATAGGCTCCAGCACCCCCGTGACCCTAAATGGTGGAGTGAGTGAGTGAGTGAGTGAATGAATGAATTAATGAATGATCCAGTTCATTCCAGTGCTTTAACTCAGTGAGGCTGAGGTCAGGGTTCTGTGCAGGACACTGGAGTTTCTTTATAGAGCTTGCTCATGCTGGAACAGGAAAGGGCCTTCCCTAAACTGTTGCTGTGAAGTTATAAAGGAAGCATTTATCATTGATTATCATGAATTTAATAATTAGAAGGGGTGTTCCTATACTTTTTGTTACCGCATTACTAGAATGATTTTTTATCTAGCTGCGTATTATTATTATTATTATTATTATTATTATTATTATTATTATTATTATTATTATTACCATGTATTTATGTATGTATGTTTTTATTTATTTATTCATTCATTCATTCATTCATTTATTTATTTTTGACCCGTCCAGAGTGTGAACATACTGCAGCCCTGACCAACTGATAACAGAACGACCCGCTGGAGTAACCGCCCCTGATGATTACTGGAAACCAGTTCCATTCTGAAGGCCCAGCACAACAGGACTAATACTGGAATGAAAGGCTCAGCGGAGAGTGATGAAAGAAAACACTTACGTCCGTATATTTGCGGACAGGGCTGTGTTAGCACATCCAGTCCATTTCCCAAATTACATCTGAGCCTGGTGTCACTTCCCATATTGGGCGCTCAGCATTCGTCGTGTCATAATTTACTGGGCGCCGGTTCAAAAACAAAATCTTATTGTTGCTTTTTTTTTTTTGGTCTGGTTCCCGTTCTGTGCTATTAAAAGGCTCTCGCAAAAATGAAAATGTGAATTTATATTGAGTCAAGTGTGTCACGGGGGCACAGCAACGTGGGTCCTGGAGGCCTGCTTCTGGTCTGTGGTTCTTTCAGGAGTGCTCTGGTTTAAACAAATGAATGAATGAATGAATAAATGAATGAATGAATGAATAAATGAATGAATGAATGAATAAATAAATAAATAAATAAATAAATAAATAAATAAATAAATAGTAAAACAATAAATTTTAATAATTAAATAAATGCATAAATAAATAAGCATTTAAATTAATAGTACATTATTTACCACTTCATCACCCAAGCAATAAAAATAAACAAATAATATAAAGCAATAAAATAAATAAATAAAATAAAACAAAATAATAAAAAATATGTAAATAAATAAATTAATAGTAAATAAATAAATAAATAAATAGTGTGTGTTGTTCTGGTATGAGTGAATCAGACACAGCAGCATTGCTGGAGTCTTTAAATACCGTGTCCACTCACTGTCCACTCTATTAGACACTCCTACCTAGTCGGTCCACCTTGTAGATGTAAAGTCAGAGACGATCGCTCATCTATTGCTGCTGTTTGAGTCGGTCATCTTCTAGACCTTCATCGGTGCTCACAGGACGCTGCCCACGGGGCGCTGTTGGCTGGATGCTTTTGGTTGGTGGACTATTCTCAGTCCAGCAGTGACATTGAGGTGTTTAAAAACTCCAGCAGCGCTGCTGTGTCTGATCCACTCATACCAGCACAACACACACTAACACACCACCACCATGTCAGTGTCACTGCAGTGCTGAGAATGATCCACCACCTAAATAATACCTGCTCTGTGGGGGTCCTGGGGGGGACGGGGGGACATAGTATATAGAGAGGACTACAGATGGACTACAGTCAGTAATTGTAGAACTACAAAGTGCTTCTATATGGTAAGCGGAGCTGATAAAATGGACAGTGAGTGTGTTTTGTTTTATTAAGCCCGGCTGTGTTTGATTAGCTAAACAGGTTTAACAATGACATTTTATCAGGTGGTTGGAAACGTAAGCAATGAAGCGATGCGACGAAGCTAATAAATAATTCAGTTTTTTTATTCAGATGTGTTTCTTCCCATTTTGATTCATTATCTAAACCTATCCGGCGTGACACATTTGCAGTAAGCTAATCAGAACGTTTATTTATTTATTTAATAATCATTTGCTCGGTGTAAATAAGAATTAGCTTTGGAGTCTGAGTTCCTAATACGGGTATTTTTCTAAGCTCTTGGTTCCAGACGCAGCCCAGTTCCCGAGTTCCGGCTCAGGAAAGCAGATCCGGTACACGAGCAGCAACCAGTCGTGATGTTCCTGCGGTTTGTGCCGGTGGAGATAACAGCGTGGTGAAGTCTCTGAGCTCTTCAGCTCAGTCTGAAACATGTAGCTTAGAGCTGTTTTATCGTGGCAGGAGGGCGCTGCATTTTTAAGAAGTCTTGCTCCTTGGCTGAGCTTTGACCGCTCGGGCTTCTTGATAGTCTAAAGGCGGCGTTTCAGCTGTCAGCTCCATTTCTCAGGCGCTTCTCTTCTTTTTTTATATGGTTTGGTAAAGAAAACTCTGTAGGACTGAGGGTAGGCAACAGCGTCTCCTGTGATTATCTTCATTAATCACACACAGCTACACGTACACACTCACAATTAGTTAAATAATCACGTGTTTCAGACACAACAGTTGCTAACAGGTGTAATAAATCAAGTAAACAAGATTATACCCATTCCAAAGACATGTACGCCAATCAGGCATAACATTATGACCATCTTTCTAAAACAGCCCTGACCCTGAAGGTGTGCTGTAGTATCTGTCACCAAGATGTTATCAGCAGATCCTTTAACTCCTGTAAGTTGTTTGTCCAGCACGTCCCACAGATGCTCGATCGGATTGAGATCTGGAGAATTTGGAGGCCAAATCAACACCTCAAATTGGTTGTTGTGCTCCTCAAACCGTTCCTGAACTATTTTCCTGCTGAAAGAGGGAATGGTGTCTCCATGAAAGGGTGAACATGGTCTACAACAATGCTTAGGTAGGTGCTACTTGTCAAAGTAACATCCACATGGATGGCAGGACCCGAGGTTTCCCAGCAGAACGTCGCCCAAAGCATCACACTGCCTCCGCCGGCTCGCCTTCTTCCCATAGTGCATCCTGGTGCCACGTGTTCCCCAGGTAAGTGACGCACACACAACCGGTCATCCACGTGATGTCAAAGAAAACCTGATTCATCAGATCAGGCCACCTTCTTCCATCGCTCCGTGGTCCAGCTGAGATGCTCAAGTGCCCATTGTTGGCTCTTTCGGTGGTGGACAGGGGTCAGAATATATACACCGATCAGTCATAACATTAAAACCACCTCCTTGTTTCTACACTCACTGTCCATTTTATCAGCTCCTTGTAGATGTAAAGTCAGAGACGATCTCTCATCTACACACACTAACACACCACCACCATGTCAGTGTCACTGCAGTGCTGAGAATGATCCACCACCTAAATAATACCTGCTCTGTGGGGGTCCTGTGGGGGTCCTGATCATTGAAGAACAGCATGAAAGGGCGCTAACAAAGCATGCAGAGAAACAGATGGACTACAGTCAGTAATTGTAGAACTACAAAGTGCTTCTATATGGTAAGTGGAGCTGATAAAATGGACAGTGAGTGTAGAAACAAGGAGGTGGTTTTAATGTTATGGCTGATCGGTCTCCATAACCAACCTGAATAACAGATAACAGGTTTAAATGACGTCCGTGTGATTCCGACGCCGCCATTACTGTGTCACCTAGAATAAGAAGTGAGATGATGATTATGCTGTCAGTACTAATTGGTGTGTGTGTGTGTGTTTGGCTGGTTGTGTAGTTAGTCGAGCAGAAGCATCAGGGCTAATCTTCTCCATCTCCTCTGAGGGATGTGGCATGGCATTTGGAGGCTCAGACAATTTTGCGCTTACACAATAAACACAACATAAATGAAAGGTCAGACTTTCAGCGCCTTTATGACATTTCCACCCTAAACTCCCAAAGTAAATACCCCCACGGTACTGCAGGCAGGGGCGTGGTCACCTGTGGCGTCCATGTGTGTCTGTGTGGGGTGGATAACTGGTATTAGAATATTTTAAGAATATTTTGAGAATAAATTTATAATATTTTGAGAATAAATTCATAATATTTTAAGAATAAAAAATCATAATTGTTTGACTATAAAGTCGTAATATTTTAATAATAAAGTCAAAATATTTTGAGAATAAATTCATAATATTTTGAGAATAAAAACATATATAATTTTAAGAATAAAGTCATAATATTTTGACAAAAAGTTCATAATGTTTTGAGAGTAAAAATCACAATATTGAAAATATATATTATGAGAATAAATTCATAATATTTCAAGAACAAAATGTTAATTTTTTAAGAATATAACGTCTCATTTTTTAAAGTAAAGTCAAAATATTTTAAAAATAAAATCATAATATTTTGACAATATAGTCATAATATTTTTAAAAAGTAATAACATTCTAAGAATAAGGTTGAATATTTTTTAGAGAATAAAAAAGTCATTATATTTGCAAAATAATATTTAAAGAATAAAGTCGTAATATTTTCAGAAAAAAGTCATAGTATTGTGAGAATATATTCCAAATATTTTGAAAATAAACTCCAAATATTTAGAGAATGTCATAATATTTTAAGAACAAAAAGTCTCATTTTTGAGAGTAAAGTTGTAATATTTCAAAAATAAAGTCATAATATTTTGAAAATAAAGTTGGTATACCTTAAGAACAAAAAGTCATAATATTTTGAGAATAAACTCCAAATATTTTAAGAATTAAAACTCATCATAATTTGATAATAAATTCGTAATATTTTGAAAATAAAGTCATTATATTTTGAGTATAAGAAGCAGGAAGAGGTGTCCACATACTTTTATCTATGTTGTGTATCTGATGAGCGGAGTTCGATCCAGATAATTCAGAATGAACTCTGTAATAAAGATCTTTGCTCTTGTATCTCAGAGATTCTGCAGAACTATAAACTCTGTTCAGAGGCAGTAAGAAGAAACACTTATAAAAGCTGAACACAAACACACAAACGTCTAAATCTCAGTAAACAGCATCAACGTCGTCTGATTGTTTATGAAATGAAACGTCGGGGCCGCGTCGTGATTTCGAACCGACTGTGAGTTTATTATTCTGCGTTCATGCCGTGCGACACACGCGACGATAAACAAGTGAAGAATCCTGAACTCAAGAGAGCGAGACGTTTCATTACATCAGTAAAACATCAGAAATAACATCAGAGGAAAATAAAAGAGCTTCGATTTATCCAGCGTGGTTTCAGTACTAAACTCCACTGCACACAGTTAGTCATGGACGTTACAGTCACGTCTCAAAACACTGGCACCTTTTACTTCATTTAGAAAGTGTTAACAATTATAAATGCTTTGTATGAGATATAGCTAAGTCCCTACTTAATTCACAGCCGTGAAAATCGCATTACGAACTATAAAATGAGACTTTTCATTTGTGTTGCGTTCAAGTGCCTCACGTTTACTGCTTCATCTGCACTATGAGCAATCCTACGACAATTCAGTTATGCCAAGTTCA
This sequence comes from Trichomycterus rosablanca, assembly GCF_030014385.1. Lineage (NCBI taxonomy): Eukaryota > Metazoa > Chordata > Actinopteri > Siluriformes > Trichomycteridae > Trichomycterus > Trichomycterus rosablanca. The sequence continues at coordinate 39,818,456 of NC_085995.1, forward strand.
CACTACACGACTTTGGGAGCTGTCAGATCTCTGTACAGTTCACACTACACGACTGGATCTCTTGCAGTCGGGAGTCTTTTAAGTCGTTGTGTATTTCACACTACACGACTGATAGGTGATGGGGGGTCACACACTACACCATCTATCACCAGGCGAGCTTCTCTGGTCTCCCAAACTACCATTTGTCCAGAAAACACACGTGAGAAGTGATGAGGGGTTTAATGATACCAGAGCCGTAGATAGAGAGAGTTGCGACACTCCTTGATCTCGCCGCTACGCGGTCACGTGGTTCATGTAACCCTCAATAGTTCCAAACAAACCCGGCGCTGTCATGTTCTCAAATGGGACAGGCAGCAGTAAATGAAATATTAAACGGCAAATAATAAACATTTGTACAATTTCTGGGTATTTTCAACTGCGTTTACATTTACTGCATCTGCTTTAATGTCAATTTGGTATATAAAGTGGAAGATTGATGTTTATAATGACTTGTTAATAGGTCGTTCTTGTTAACACACAGTACATTATATTAGCATACATTACATAATGCGATATCCTTAAGTAGTAGAGACAATATACAGTATAGACATTAAAGTTTTTTATGTTTTGATTTTTGCATAAACTAATCTCCCTTCACTTTCCTGAGGATTCATAATAATAATCATTTTTGCTAAACACTAAGTCATGTGCTGGATTCATAAGGTTTACCTGCACTGAATGAACAGATTGATAAACACATTACCGTACCAAAAACATTATAGTGCAGGTACATGAAAAAGCATTCATTCATCTCTTATTTCATGAGTGATTAATAATTGATTCCTACATGTAATACATTAATGAATTCATTATGAATATGCACTAGTTCATTTTGTCTAATGTAAGTGGTGGACAAGGTAGACAAACCATGTAGTTGAGTTAAAGTAGAGATATCCAAGGTAACATATTACTCCAGTAAAAGTAGTAGTAAAAGTAAAAATACTCTTTACCTCCACTAAAGTACTAAACTAAATTTACCTTCAAATGTACTTAAGTATGAAAGTAAAAGTATAATGATTTATTGTGGTTCTAATGTTTTATGATCATTTCTGTAACAAGAATCTTGATTAATCAACTCATTTTAGGTGAAAAGACTCGTGTGTCATTAATTAAGCTTAACTGACTAAGCTAAATTGGGTTATACCTATTAATTAAGATAAACATGTAACATTTAGTGCTGAGCAAATGCTAAACAATAACAGTATTAAGTATATTAATGACATTAAATTCATAATTTTTTAAAAACAAAGCAACATACAGCTAAAAATGTTTGATAAGTAGTGGAAATGAATGGGGCTCTATGGGTTGTTTGGAACTATACAGAGCTCCACAACCCGGAAGCTGGGCAGAAAAAATGTCCCGCCCCCTTTCCAACGGTTCCCTATGGGAGTGTCGCCACTCTGTTCTCTCTACCGCTCTGAATGATACCACGTCCAGAAATGCACAAGAGATCAAAGTTGCTTGTGCGCTGATGTGCAGTAATGATAAATGAATCTGGGTGGATTTGGCTATGCGACCAGCAGGGGTCGTCTGTTCTGTTCTGTACTGAGTTGAAAGTTAATAAATATTGTTTGCAATGCAGCGTGGGTATTATACGTAGTTTGGCGTAGACGATGAGTCACAAATACTGTAAAACTTGTGTGTGCTGATGTATTCTGACAGAAACTATATTAGGCCCCTGTACCACGTTTTTACACTCCTCCCCCGTATCCTGCGTTCTCATTGGCTGTAGTTCGACGCCACACTCGCTGCCACTCGCAACCTGCTCACAATACCTTTCACACGACACGATTCTGAGTCACCGACAGGTCCAGATATTTAACATGCTAGATATTTTTCTCAAGCCGCTCGGATCGAGTCGTTGAGCAGTTCACACATAGCGACCGAGAGCCGATTTTCGGGCCCTGAGCGAATGCCGTGTTGCTTCCCATTAACTTAGTAGGGCCCTACATAATATACCGCTGTGCCACCCTGGCACCCAATATGGGTTCATGACGATGGTAAAAGCAGGATACCCACACGAAAATGTAATATATGACATATACATCGATCAGCCATAACATTTCTACACTCACTGTCCATGTTATCAGCTCCACTTACCATATAGAAGCACTTTGTAGTTCTACAATTACTGACTGTAGTCCATCTGTTTTTCTACATGCTTTGTTAGCCCCCTTTCATGCTGCACTTCAATGATCAGGACCCCCACAGGACCACAGAGCAGGTATTATTTAGGTGGTGGATCATTCTCAGCACTGCAGTGACACTGACATGGTGGTGGTGTGTTAGTGTGTGTTGTGCTGGTATGAGTGGATCAGACACAGCAGCGCTGCTGGAGTTTTTAAACACCTCACTATCACTGCTGGACTGAGAATAGTCCACCAACCAAAAATATCCAGCCAACCAGCGTCCTGTGACCACTGATGAAGATGAGTGACTCAAACAGCAGCAATAGATGAGCGATCGTCTCTGACTTTACATCTACAAGGTGGAGCAACTAGGTAGGAGGGTCTAATAGAGTGGACAGTGAGTGGACACGGTATTTAAAAACTCCAGCAGCGCTGCTGTGTCTGATCCACTCATACCAGCACAACACACACTAACACACCACCACCGTGTCAGTGTCACTGCAGTGCTGAGAATCATCCACCACCTAAATAATACCTGCTCTGTGTGGGTCCTGACCATTGAAGAACAGCATGAAAGCAGGTTAAAAAGGTATGTAGAGAAACAGATGGACTACAGTCAGTAATTGTAGAACTACAAGTGCTTCTATATGGTACTTAACCCTTGATATATTGTGGGTAATTTCCAATTTAATCATTTCTAGTTCACTAATACTTGCCACTTGCACCACCCCCTGAGTAGCCTGGCACCCGCTGCCTCCAACACTTGAAATCAAAGACGGCTTCTCTGACAGAGATCCACAAATATAAAATGCAGTGTTTACGTCAAAAACAGAAATAAATAAATAAATATGGATATATTCCTGTCAATGTTCTTCTTTAGTGTCGCTGCGGTTGATGCGTGTCGACACACTCTGATGTGACAGCAGCCGAGCAGCCTGGCGAGTGATGGACGTGCCCGCGGGGATCAGAGACAGAATGAAAATTATCTGCACGTCGACGTCCGATCCAACCAGCGCGGGACGGGAACAGAAGAGATGTTGGCATGTGTCGACGGATTCGCCGTGTGCCATCAGCCAGGCCCGTCTGCAATGTCATTCCGAACCGTTGTACACAACTTATACACACTGTGTTTGCACGAGGAGAACAATACAACAACCAGTGGTCTGAATGGGGCCCGGAAAGAGGACGCACTGGGTCTGAATGAAAACCTAGTGACCCGCCCTGCTCCCCTACTACCTCCCTGATCAGCTGCCTCAGTAGAGAGGATTCTAATAACACATGGAGCTCATAATCAGATTATTTAGACGCTCTAATTATACAGAGATTACAGCGATTATTCACTGTTTGCAGATAGAACTGGACAAAATAACAGAAACACGTCATCGCTTTCTGTCCTCTGTGTCAGAACGGCTATTAGGTGTTTAAAAAGGAATAGCAACATTATAAAGTGGTAAATGCTTTACTGTCCCAACTTTTTTGGAAAGTGTTACAGGCCTTAAATGCAGGAATGGACGCATATCAACAAATGAAATGAAGTTGAGCAGATAAAACATGAAATAGTTTGGGTTCATCCTGTCCGACATCAAATAAAAGTCAGCTTTTCTGATTCTGTGTTGTATTTAATATTACTACTTTTGTTTGTTTGTTTATTTTAGACAACAGTGTGTGTGAGTGAGTGTGTGTGAGTGTGTGTGAGTGTGTGATTCTGATCCTGAAAGCACATGCATCAAATCAAGTCAAAGTTATCAACAGGGTGAACTGACAACATGTGCAAAAAAAAAAAAAAAAAAAAAAAAAAATATATATATATATAAATATATATATATTAGGGTCCCTGCTATTCTAAACTGTTGCTGCCCTATAAACAACTGATATACTGTTATACGATATACGATTGCTGTATACGCACGGTGGAACTCGGCGCTTCATATTAATTCTAAACGATTCTGAACAGAGGATCGAAATTCACTTCTAACTGACACGAATCTGTCAAGGATTTCTCTGGTTTGTGCCGCACTGACTCACCCACGCTGTCAGATATACCGACGATCGCTCAGCTTCAGAACCCGCTGACGTCCTACGCCGTAACGTCACGCGACTCGTTTCCTAGCGCTTCTGTTACCGAGCGCTGAAGAGCTGAAGAGGATTCAGCACGTGTTCGGTCGAACCGAGCGACCTTTCACAACATAAAGGACAGACTTACGTAAACGCCGGTGAGGAGCGCTTCTCAAACATGAAGGACTACTGGGGAAGTGTTAGCGATTGATTTCTTGCTACACTGCCTACACGGTATTGACAAAAGTATTAGGACGCCCCTTCTAATTACTGAATTATTGAATGTGATTCAACCACAACAGTTGCTAACAGGTGTAATAAATTAATTAAATAAAGGAAATCTTGTGCTTCCCCAGCTGTCACTGTTTGACAGAATGGGCACAAATTCCCACAGACTTGTTTGTAAGAAACCTTCTCAAAAGTTCTAGCTGAAAAGATCACACAGAGCTCACTCTGTTTTAAAACAGTTGTTTTTTTAAACCAGGGGGTCATGGTGGGTCCTGTTTACTGGGCAAAAGGTACAGAATGCCAGTGTATTACTGGACACACACACACACACACACACACACACACACACACAGACACACTATTCTAGTAGTTTCAATTGGCCTGACTGCATGATAAAAATAAATGAATAAATCAATAAATAAATAAACTAAATTAAAAAAATAAATAAATTAAAAATAAATAAATTGACTGATTAATTGATTATTTATTTAATATTTTTTTATTTAATTAAATGAAAAAAAAATGTAAAAAATAAAATTATAGATAAATACATAAATAAAAATAATAAATAAATGTATAAATTAGTAAAATAAAAAATAAATAAATAAATAACAATAACAAAAATAAATAAATTAAAAATAAAATGATAGAAAATAAATAAATACAAAAAATAAATTGAGTGATTAATTGATTGAATTTAATTTTTTTTTTAATTAAATGAAAAAAATTTAACAAATAAAATGATAAAATATAAATAAAAAATATAAAATAAGTAAATAAATAAATAAATAAATCGTCCAATTTTAGGGATAGAAGGGTCATGTTGGTCATCCCATGAACACCAAACCCACATTACAGTATAAAAGTGAAAGCATTCTTTCTTTCTTTCTTTCTTTCTTTCTTTCTTTCTTT
>NC_085995.1:39828818-39858818 GCF_030014385.1 Trichomycterus rosablanca
TCCTCACCAGCCGTGGATTATGTCATATCGCTGTTCTGAGTCTCCGAGCTGCTCTGTAGTGTCCCGGCGTCCCCGAGCCCCTGCAGTGTTTCTTCAGCCTGCCGAGTAAACACACCACGGGTCTGTGTGAGAACCTGGTGACCCGCCCTGCTCCCCTACTGCCTACCTGATCAGCTGCTTCTAGTGTCTAACGTCTATCTCTGGAACCCGAGTCCGGTTTGGTGTCCGTGTCCCCTGCACACTTCACGCACCGTATTTAATTCGAATGCTTCTGAATAATTCACGCCCGCCGTGTCGTCTGTCATGTCCAGCAGAAATCTGAGAACAGGACAGAAGGAAATCTGAGCACATGAAGCACATTCGCTGACAGCGCCGGGCGGCCGTCGGGTCATTAATTACCTGATCCGGGTGGAGCTTTTCTGTACGGACCGATATACATGCAGCTCAACACGGGCACCTGTGAACCGGAAAAATAGATGGGAGCGAGCACACGTGTGAATGCCACCACACTGTGCCAAGAACACCGGGTAACAAAATCAAAACGCATCGGACCGCTGGTGCTCGAATCCTGTTATTACTGCGAATGAAACGAACAGCCTGTACACAAACACAAAGTATCAGGACGTTCCTAATAATTACTGAATTTATGTGTTTTAGTCACAGCAGCTGCTAACAGGTATAATAAATCAGTTTATAATGTAAATTATGTGCTTCCAACTTTGCAGAAACAGTTTAGGGAAGGCCTTTTCATTTTCAGTACAACTGTGCCCTTCTTGCTGTGAGGCAACAGTCATTGTGACATGCCAGCCACTAAAAATTACTACTACTACTACTACTACTACTACTATAAATAATAAATAAATAAATAAATAAATAAATAAATAAATAAATAAATAAATAAATAAATAAATAAATAAATAAATAAATAAATAAATAAATAAATAAATACTACTACTACTTCTATAAATAATGAATAAATACTACTATTACTACTACTACTATAAATAAATAATAAATAAGTAAATACTACTATACTACTATCACTACTACTACTATAAATAAATAAATAAATAAATAAATAAATAAATAAATAAATAAATAAATAAATAAATAAATACTACTACTACTACTACTACTACTACTACTATAAATAATAAATAATAAATAATAAATAATAAATAAATAAATAAAAACTATAATAATAATAATAATAATAATGATAATAATAATAATAATAATAATAATAATAATGATAATAATAATAATAATAATAATAATAATAATAATAATAATAATTGGTAATAATGCCGCTCAGGTGGCGCAGCGGTAAAAACACACGCTGGAACCAGAGCTGAGATCTGGAATACATCGTATCGAATCTCAGATCTGCCTGCCGGCTAAGGCTGAGCGGCCACATGAACAACAATTGGCCTGTTGTTCAGATATGGGCGGGCCTAAGCCGGATGGGGTCTCTCTCTCATAACTAATGCAATTACGACCTCAGCTGGCTGATTGATGGCGCCTGCACAGAGACGGGAAAAGAGTGCTCTCAGGGTGTGTCTCTTCATACACAGTGCTGATCCGCATTGCACTCATCAAAGTGTAGATGATAAGATGCATACGGCTGCTGCCCACGTGTCGGAGGGGGCGTGGGTTAGCTTTGTTCTCCTCAATCAGAGCAGGGATCGGCATTGGTGGAGAGGAAGTGTGACAATTGGACGCACTTAAAAGGGAGAAAAAGCATAAACAAAATATTACACAAAAAAAAAAAAATTGGTAATTGTGTTTAAAGACTTGCAATGTGACCAGTGTTTACCTCCGCTAATTGACAGCGATGAGGAGAAACCTCTTATACTCTCTGTGGTGGTGGGCTTAGGCTAGCATGTTTAACTTCTGCACAACCCGATCTTCCAAAATCTTCACCAAAAAACCCAGCGGCCACAGACCTACAGTACTTGTGAACAACTCAGAAACACAACGCGGAGGAAATGAATAAGATACCTGCATGTACTTCCTGTTTGTCCGAGCAATAAAGCGACCAGAACCCTCACGCGCGGTTTCATTTCGTTCCTCCGTGCTAACGTGAGCGATGAGATTAATCTTTTAATAGCTAGCGGCGAGTTCATCACAGTCGGGCCTGCAGAGGCGCATTAGAATGCCGTGAACGAGAGTCACAGGAAATGAACCGGCACCCGCCTCCATTCAGCCGCGGCCCGGTACGTGAGAGCCGCGCGGGCGTGACCGTCATTTGGTACGTGATTACCGTGCAGTCGTGATTATTTGTCGGGCTAATCATGCATTCCGGACGGGGTGGAGATGACCGAGGGTCAGTACGAGCCCAGCAGACATGGGCGCACATTTCTGTTCACCCCCGGAGACGACAGAGGAAGCAGCGACACACATGATTGGATGATGCGGGTGAAGCCTCGGCTCTGAGGTATTGAGGTATTAGCTCAGGGATACGATCACATGACTTCGGTTCAGTCCGTAAATAATTGGACCGTGACTTAGTTTGTATTGGTTTGATATACAGACGCGGTCAGTAATGGAATGACGACTGTGAGGTTAAAGGACGTTTATATCTGCTTGTATCTGTGTACAGTAATACAGATGAATGCTATAAATGATATGACCAAAAGTATGTGGACGCCCCTCATAATGATTTAATGTAGTTGTTTCTCTCACATCCATTGCTAATATGTATAAAGGCACACACACACACATACACACACACACACACACACACACACACACACACACAGAAACTTTTTGTCATTGTAGTTGTCTAATGAATCTTTGGTAGCTCAGTGAGATCAGCAGCAATAAAAAAAATATAATAATAAATAAAAAAAGAAGATAAATGTATTAAAAATAAATAATGATAATAATAATAATAATAATAATAAAATTAATAATAATTGCTGAAAAAAACAAACAAAGAAAAACGAAACAAAAAATCATTTTATTATTTATTTATTTTTATATTTATTTTTGTATTTATTATTTTTCTGTATTTATTTATTTCTAAAAACTTTCTTTCTTTCTTTCTTTTTTTCTTTCTTTCTTTCTTTCTTTCTTTCTTTCTTTCTTTCTTTCTTTCTTTCTTTCTTTCTTTCTTTCTTTCTTTCTTTCTTTCTTTCTTTCTTCCTTTTTTCTTTCTGAATTTATTCATTTATTTCTGTAATTATTTTTGTCTGTATTTAATTTTGTATTTATTTCTATTTTATATATTTTTTTCTATATTTGTTCTTTCTTTCTTTTTTTTCTGGATTTATTTATTTAATCATTTATTTATTTATTTATTTTTGCATTTAATTAGTATTTATTCATATATTTATTTTTTATGTTTCTTTCTTTCTAGATTTATTTATTTATTTATTTATTTCTGTAATTATCATTGTCTGAATTTAAATTTGTATTTATAATTTTTTTTCTGTATTTATTTTTCTTTCTTTCTTTCTTTCTTTCTTTCTTTCTTTCTTTCTTTCTTTCTTTCTTTCTTTCTTTCTTTCTTTCTTTCTTTCTTTCTTTCTTTCTTTCTTTCTTTCTTTCTTCTTCCTTCCTTCCTTCCTTCCTTCCTTCCTTCCTTCCTTCCTTCCTTCCTTCCTTCCTTCCTTCCTTTTTTTTTTTTTCTTTCTGTAATTATTTTTACTGGCATTTAATTTAGTATTTATTCATGTATCTATTTAATTTTTTCTGTATCTTTCTTTCTTTTTTTCTTTTTGTATTTATTTATTTAAATGAAGTTCAGTGAAAACCAGTGATAGACTCTGGTTCTTTTCCCTCAGTGCAACTGGTCAAAAATAAAAAAATAAATATATAAATAAATTTAAAAAAAAAAGACAGAAAGAAAGAAAGAAAATAAATTAAATAGTAAAATAATAATAATAATAATAATTTAAAAAATAAAAATAAATAAATAATAATAAAAAATAAAAAAACGTTTGAAAGGTTTTGACTTCTACTGAAGGACCAAGATCCAGGTGAAAATGAGAATGTACTTTTATTTATGTCACACCGAGTGTACCAGGCTAAACATGCCCTCAGTCTCTCAGTGGGTAATCTAAGCTCACTCACCCCTTCACTCACCCCTTTGTGTTCTGGATCTGTGACTCCTGAATAATTCACACACAGATCTGCATTAAACTCATTACAATCAGAGATAATTTACATCTTTTATTCTTCTACCGAGCTCTAGAACAATGTAGCGTGACGCATGTCTGCTTTCTGAACGATACATATATATGGCAGGTGGGCATGATACTGCAATCCGCGCCTCCTGCTGCTCTTCAAGAAAATCACACATTATAATAAATAATAGAAGCAAAATGAAAGTTTAATTACTCAGTTCAGTTGGTAGTAGAATAAAATCTATCGGTTAGTTTCTGACCACACAGAGTCAAGATCAGTCAAAACAGCCTCGATAATAAAGCAGTGAGTATACAGCCAAAAGTATTCGCTCGTCTGCCTTCACACACATATGAACTTCAGTGACTCCCATTCTTAATCCATAGGGTTTAATATGATGTCGCCACCCTTTGCAGCTATAACAGCTTCAACTCTTCTGGGAAGGCTTTCCAGAAGGTTTAGGAGTGTGTTTATGGGGATTTTTGACCATTCTTCCAGAAGCGTATTTGTGAGGTCAGACGCTGATGTTGGACGAGAAGGCCTGGCTCACAGTCTCCGCTCTAATTCATCCCAAAGGTGTTCTATCTATCGGGTCAAGGTCAGGACTCCACACCAAACTGGCTCATCCACGTCTTTATGGAGCTTGTGCTTTGTGCACTGGTGTGCAGTCATGTTGGAACAGGAAGGGGCCATCCCCAAACTGTTCCCACAAAGTTGGGAGCATGAAACTGTCCAAAATCTCTTGGTATGCTGAAGCATTAAGAGTTCCTTTCACTGGAACTAAGGGGTCGAGCCCAACTCCTGAAAAACACTGCCACACCATAATCCCCCCTCCACCACACTTCACACTCGGCACAATACAGTCAGACAGGTACCGTTCTCCTGGCAACCGCCAAACCCAGACTCGTCCATCGGATTGCCAGATGGAGAAGCGTGATTCGTCACTCCAGAGAACACGTCTCCACTGCTCTAGAGTCCAGTGGCGGCGTGCTTTACACCACCGCATCCGACGCTATGCATTGCGCTTGGTGATGTAGGGATTGAATGCAGCTGCTCGGCCATGGAAACCCATTCCATGAAGCTCTACACACTGTTCTTCAGCTCATCTGAAGGTCACATGAAGTTTGGAGGTCTGTAGCGATCGACTCTGCAGAAAGTTGGTGACCTCTGGGCACTATGTTCCTCAGCATTTTACGTGGTAACACTTGGTGGCTGAGTCGCTGGCGTTCCCAATCACTTCCACTTTGTTATTAAACCACTGACAGTTGACAGTGGAATATTTAGTAGTGAGGAAATTTCACGACTGGACTTGTTGCACAGGTGGCATCACGGTACCACGCTGGAATTCACTGAGCTCCTGAGAGCGACCTGTTCTTTCACTAATGTGTGTAGAAGCAGTCTGCATGCCCAGGTGCTTGGTTTTATACACCTGTGGCCATGGAGGTGATTGGAACACCTGAATTCAATTATCTGGATGGGTGAGTGGATACTTTCGGCAATATAGTGTGTGTCTGTGTATGGGAATTTGTGTCCATTCGATAGTATAAAAAAGCATTTCTACGGCTGAACACTGATGTTGGTTGAGGAACCCTCAGTTGGTGTTCCGGTTCATTCCAAAACTGCTCAGTGTGGCTGAGGTCAGTCTGTGCAATGCCTTGTTTTGTACACAGGGGAACAGCCAGGCTGGAAAAGGAAAGGTTCTTCCCTAAACTGTTGCTGTGAAGTTGGAAGCATATAATTTCTTTCAGCAATTGTTGTGGCTGAAATACATGAATTCAGTACAGCGGTACCTTGAAACTCGGTGTCAGTTGGTTCTGGGAGCGGCGTCGAGTTTTAAAGACGTTGAGTTTCAGGGTATTTTTTCCCATAAGGATGTTTGTGAAACCTGTTAATGCGTCCATGGTCCCGTGGAGCTGCAGATATTTTAGTCTCATGTAAAATAATGAGGTTGTTTTTGACTCTTAAACACTGAAAATAACACAAATATAATATAAACACACTGAAATACAATTACAAACAGTTAAACATCAATAAAAATACAATAAAAGCTGCACTTTAGTTTTACTTCTTTATCGTTTTCTGACGCTTCTTAATGCTTGAGATGCTTTATGTTGGAATACAGTATTCCGTTCAGCACCAGCGCATTCACATGAGAAGTGACAAAACCCGCTTTTGCGCCGCTGTGTCTTTATTTCCTATGAAGTGTGACGGCGGTGCACAAAACTTAGCGTGACTTATTGTAGTAAAACTTGTAGTAAAACAGCGAGTGAGGAATGTGAGGAATGTTTTACTACATTAAACCACGTTAAGCTTTATTTTCAACCAGAAGCGTTTTAGACTCTGGGAGAAGCTGATTCTGATTCTCACCATTTCTCAGAAGCTGGAGCTGTAACACAAGTTTAAAAGTGAAACAGGGAGGAGAATCCAGATAAACACAGATACATGTGGAGCTGTAACCCTGGATCTGACGCTTATTCCACACTGATGCTGATTCAGCTCAGATTCACATGTTGATGAGGGTTTACCGCTCAAGAAAAGCGTTTAAATAAACATTGAAAAAAAGCTGAACACGTCAAGTTTAAGGGTAGAACTGTGTGTGTCAAGTTTCAAAGATTTCAAGTTTAGGGGACGTCGAGTTACAAGGTACCTCTGTAATTAGAAGGCTTGTCCCGATACTTTTGTCCATATAGTTTATAGGAGGACTTGATGCTCGGCTGTTCTTTAAGCATCTTTTCTTTGTTGTTGTTGTTGTTTATCGCCGGCTGCTCTGAACCTCCGGAACGTTTACAATAAGCTAAACTCGACGATCCATTAAATTCCGGTCAGGGAAAGAGCCACGCCTAAATTGGATTTGCACTCCTATATACTAGATGGAAAAGTGAAGTGGCTCGCTCGTGACGTGAAATTCTGATTCTGATTGTTTGGTATTAATAAAGTCGAAAGCAAACGCCGCCGCCGACTCGTACACTTTTCATATGATTACGCTATCATGGGAGGTAGAGTGAAGCATTATGGGTGGAAAATTGGAACGGACGGAGATGGTTATGCCTCGTAATGAAGTGCCAACACGTCAGTGTGTTAGTATTATTGTTAACAAAGACTAAACTACAATAAAAAAAAATAAATAAATAAAAAATAAATAAATAAATAAAATAAAAAAATTAATAAAAAAAAAAAAAAGAAAAAGAAAAATAAATTAATAAATATAGTAATATAGTAATAAATAAATCAATTGATATAATTAAGTAATACAATTAATAATATAAATTATATATATATATTTAATATAATATATATATATATAATATACATATATATATATACTCTGATCAGCTATAACATTAAAACCACCTCCTGGTTTCTACACTCACTGTCCATTTTATCAGCTCCACTTACCATATAAAAGCACCTTACAATTACTGACTGTAGTCCATCTGTTTCTCTGCATGCTCTGTTAGCCCCCTTTCATGCTGTTCTTCAATGGTCAGGACCCCCACAGGACCACCACAGAGCAGGTATTATTTAGGTGGTGGATCATTCTCAGCACTGCAGTGACACTGACATGGTGGTGGTGTGTTAGTGAGTGTTGTGCTGGTATGAGTGGATCAGACACAGCAGCGCTGCTGGAGTTTTTAATTACTGTGTCCACTCACTGTCCACTCTATTAGACACTTCTATCTAGTTGTTCCACCTTGTAGATGTAAAGTCAGAGACGATCGCTCATCTATTGCTGCTGTTTGAGTCGCTCATCTTCTAGACCTTCATCAGTGGTCACAGGACGCTGCCCACGGGGCGCTGTTAGCTGGATGTTTTTGGTTGGTGGACTATTCTCAGTCCAGTAGTGACAGTGAGGTGTCTGCTGTGTGTCTGATCCACTCATACCAGCACAACACACACTAACACACCACCACCATGTCAGTGTCACTGCAGTGCTGAGAATGATCCACCACCTAAATAATACCTGCTCTGTGGTGGTCCTGTGGGGGTCCTGACCATTGAAGAACAGGGTAAAAGGGGGCTAACAAAGCATGCAGAGAAACAGATGGTCTACAGTCAGTAATTGTAGAACTGCAAAGTGCTTCTATATGGTAAGTGGTGCTGATAAAATGGACAGTGAGTGTAGGAACATGGAGGTGGTTTTAATGTTATGGCTGATCAGTGTATATGCTCATTTCTTACATTTTAGTTCACAGCAGTCTCTTAAGCTTACACCAACAAACAGCTTACAAAAACATCCAGTGAGCAGCAGTTAACTGGCAGAAACCAGCCACGTGGATGAAAGGTCACGGTAACTGAAATGACTGTATAACCCTGGTGAAGGAAAATAAAAGCAGAAGCTTATAGAGCTTGTTCATGCTAGAATAGTAAATCTTACAGTTTCTGGTGTTTGGGATCCGGCGGTGCGGTGCACCCACCTGAGCGACGTAGCCGCGTCCCAGAACATACTGGTGCCTCTGAGAGAGGAACACTGAGGTAATTATGTGGCTTGTAAATGACACGTTATTAGTGGATTGTGCCTGTTGGAGGCTGCGATGGGACATGTGGGGCATGATGGTAGTCCGTGGGAGTGGAGAAAACAATGCAGGCCGCCGGTGGAGGAGGACGTGGGCGGCATTTTGTGAACAGTTTGGTGAAAGAAGATGAAAAATGAAACGCTGGCAGTGGAACAGGTTCAGGGATTTTAAATGCCACAAAAGTACAAAAGGACAAAAGTATTAGGACACCCTGTCTAATTACTGGATTAGTGTGTTTCAGCCACAACAGTCGCTTACAGGTGTAATAAATCAATAAGATAAAGTATATAAGCTATAGTTTAGGGAAGCACACTTCCTTTTCCAGCATGACTGATCTTGTCTGCACCTCCTGTCCTGACCTCAACCTCACTCAACAGCTCTGGGATGAACCGGAACATCAGTCATGGCTTTATTGACCGACATCAGTGCCCAGCCATATTTTGATTCAGTGGGCACAAATTCCTACAGACATGCTTTAAAGTTCTGTAAGAAGCCTTCGCAGAAAAGTGGTTGTTGTTCTAGCTGAAAAATAAATAAATAAATAAATAAATAAATAAATAAATAAATAAATAAATAAATAAATAAATAAATAAATAAAAACTAACTAACTAACTAACTAACTAATAATAATAACAACAGAAATAATAATAATAATAATAATAATAATAATAATAATAATAACATTAATAATAAATAAATGTAATATTTTAATAAATAATTAAAATTATTAAAATTGTATTTATTTAATTTTTATTAAATACATTTTATTTATTTATTTATTTATTTATTTATTTATTTATTTATTTATTTATTTATTTATTTATTTATTTATTTATTTATTTATTTATTTATTTATTTATTTATTTATTTATTTATTTATTTATTTATTTATTTATTTATTTATTTATTCATTTATTCATTTGACCTGCAGGTCACTGAAGTTTCTTTATAGATGGTTTGTGGGACAGGAAAGGGCCTTCCCTAAACTGTTGCTGTAAATTTAAAAGCATATAATTTATTTTATTATTATTATTCTTTAATTAATTAAAAACATATTATGCATTGTTAAAATAATATTTATTATTTATTATTTAAATAAATATATATTATGTATTATTTAAATAAATATTTATTATTTATTATTTAAAAATGTGTATTATTTATTATTTAAAAACATATTTATTTTTTTTATATTAAATAAATGTTTTATTTATTTAATTTATTATTTATTCATTTGTTTGTTTGTTTGTTTGTTTTATATATCATTGATTTATTACAGCTTCACATGAATACAGTTGTTAGAAGGCCTGTCCCAATACTTTTGTCCATATAGTGACAAAACCTCGACACAGTAAATTCTTCAATCCAAACTTTCCACTGCAAACTTCGGGAGGAGAAAACTCCGACTGAAACACGGCAGAACTATAAATATATTTCTCATATCATACGCTCATTTTCCTCCTGCTGTCGCTAAAATTCCTCCCCAGACGTCTTAGCGCTAAAAAACAAGCCGCTTGAAGCCATCGCGCCGGAACGTCAGCGTGATAAATGCCAGTCTCACCTGTTCTACATATATACGCGCCCGGCTCGTCAGGCTGCCAGGAGCTGCTCATAAACGATCCCTCCGCCACCCTCCCGCCTATCCTTCAAAATCCTTCAGACCTGACGCGCCTGCCAATACCACCGGAGGATGTTCAGCTGACGGCGGCGGCGGTAAACAGGCCTCCTGCGTCGTCTTTTTAATACGTTCCTTAGACACGCCCTCGTATTGATGCGCTGGTGCCTTATGTTCAGGTTCGGTCTGATGTTGAGCACGCGCTTTTGTAATAAATGGCTCTCTTTGGTCAGAGTGGACGTGGAAATACAAATCAGGTGATTCAGGACAGTTGTAGCCTAGTGGTTAAGGTACTGGACTACAAATCCAAAGGTTGATGATTCAAGCCCCACCACTGCCAGGTTGCCACTGTTGGGCCCTTGAGCAAGGCCCTTAATCCTCAATTGCTCAGACTGTATACTGTGGCTCTACTGCAAGTCGCTTAGGATACAAGAGTCTACTAAATAAAATAAACAAACAAAAAATTAAATTAATAATAATAATAATAATAATAATAATAATAATAATAAATGATAAAATAATAATAATAATAAAAATAATAAATGATAAAATAATAATAGTAGTAATAATAATAATAATAATAATAATAATAATAATAATAATAATAATAATAATAATAATAAAGTAATATTAAGAGACGGGGTATCGCCGGGTATCATGGGGCACATCGTACGTGTCAGTTAAAGGCTTGATTTTGACTGTGTGATCTAATTAAATGTATAAACAAAATAAATAAATAAATAAATAAATAAATAATAAGAATACACAAGGGGCTTTGAAGTGCCATCAGAAATCCTCCACATTAATTAAGTGCTGCTCCCCGGAGAAGAGCAGAGAGCGGCCACTTCTGAGAACTGGATTTAATCCGGATCATCAATGAGGGGAAGTTTATCGGTTCGACAGTCTGGTTCCGATTCAGCTCAAAATCTCACGACTACACCAGTGATGTAATCAACCAGCTTTTAAATGAATAGGGCTTTTTATATGACACTATATGGCCTAAAGGAGGCGTTTGTGTTTACATTAACACCGAATGGTGCAAGGACTCTGTGCTTGTTGTGGCGTACTGTTCTCCGATGGTGGAATTTGCTATTGTTAGATGCAGACCTTTTTATTTACCACGGGAATTCACCAGTGTGCTTATTGTCGCGGTGTATCTCCCACCCAGCGCGAACGCGAAGGAAGCATTAAGCGAACTCTACAGAGCCATCAGCGAACTACAGACCATTCATCCAGACGGACTGTTTATTATCGCTGGGGATTTTAATCATGCAAATCTCAAGTCTGTTCTCCCTAAATTCCATCAGCATGTGGACTTTGCTACGAGAGGAGCGAACACGCTGGATAATGTTTACACGAACATTGCCGGTGCGTACCGGGCGAAGCCCCGCCCCCACCTCGGATACTCAGACCACATCTCTGTAATGCTAATTCCAGCATACAGAGCACTCATCAGGCGCTCCAGACCTGTACAGAAACAGGTGAAAACCTGGCCAGAAGGATCCATCTCTGCTCTTCAGGACTGTTTTGAGTGCACTGACTGGGACATGTTTAGGGAGGCTGCAACATACGGCGATTACACTGATCTAGAGGAGTACACGACTTCAGTGACCTGCTACATCAGCAAGTGCATTGAGGACGTCACTACCACTAGAACCATCACTTCCAGACCCAACCAGAAGCCGTGGATGACTCCAGAGGTGCGTGCACTGCTGAGGGCCCGAGACTCCGCTTTTAAAGCAGGTGACCAGCCGGCTCTGAGAACAGCGAGAGCCAGACTGTCCCGGGCGATCCGAGAAGCAAAGCGCGCACACGGCCAGAACATCCACAGCCACTTCCAGAACAGCGGTGACACACGGCGCTTGTGGCAGGGCATCCAGGCCATCACCAATTACAGCACGACCCCACCCGTCTGTGATAGTGATGCCTCCCTTCCAGATGCGCTGAATGACTTCTACGCTCGGTTCGAGGCGCAGAACAACATGTTGGCGAGGAAGATGATCCCACCTTGTGACGACCAGGTGCTTCGTCTCACCACAGCGGACGTGAGGAGAACTCTGCACAGAGTCAACCCACGGAAGGCTTCTGGACCAGACAACATTCCTGGCCGAGTGCTCAAGGGATGTGCAGACCAGCTGGCAGATGTATTCACTGACATCTTCAACATCTCCCTGAGCAGCGCCATCGTTCCAACGTGCCTCAAGACGACCACCATCGTACCCGTGCCAAAGAAGTCATCTGTGTCATGCTTCAACGACTATCGTCCCGTAGCACTCACGCCTATCATCACGAAGTGCTTCGAGAAACTAGTCATGAGGCATATTAAGACACTACTGCCTCCCACCATGGACCCACTGCAGTTTGCGTACCGTCCTAACCGCTCAACGGACGACGCCATATCCACCACACTTCACCTGGCTTCTACACACCTGGACAGAAAGAACACTTACGTCAGGATGCTGTTCATAGACTTTAGCTCAGCATTCAACACCATCATTCCTCAGCATCTAATTGGAAAGCTGAGCACGCTGGGCCTGAACACCTCTCTCTGCAACTGGATCCTGGACTTCTTGACTGAGAGACCTCAGTCCGTCCGGATCGGTAAGAACACCTCCAGCACCACCACACTGAGCACCGGCGCTCCCCAAGGCTGTGTGCTCAGTCCACTGCTGTTTACTCTGCTTACGCACGACTGTACAGCTATGCACAGCTCGAATTCCATCGTTAAGTTTGCAGACGACACAACTGTGGTGGGACTCATCAGCAACAACGATGAGTCAGCGTACAGAGAGGAGGTACAACATCTAACGAACTGGTGCCAAGTCAACAACCTGTCTCTGAATGTGGATAAAACCAAAGAGATGGTCATTGACTTTAGAAAGACACTAAGGGACCACTCCCCACTGCACATCGACGGCTCATCTGTTGAGATCGTCAAGAGCACCAAATTTCTCGGTGTTCATCTGGAGGAGAATCTCACCTGGACCCTTAACACCAGTTCCATCACCAAGAAAGCCCAGCAGCGTCTCTACTTTTTGAGAAGACTGAGGAAAGCTCATCTGCCACCCCCCATTCTCACCGCGTTCTACAGAGGAACAATCGAGAGCATCCTGAGCGGCTGCATCACTGTCTGGTTCGGAAATTGTACTGCGTCGGACCGCAAGACTCTCCAGCGAGTAGTGAGGACAGCTGAAAAGATCATCGGGGTCGCTCTTCCATCTCTCACGGACATTTTTAACACCCGCTGCATCCGCAAAGCTCTCAGCATTGTGGACGATCCAACCCATCCATCACATGGACTTTTTACTCTGCTCCCGTCTGGGAGACGATACCGCAGCATCCGGACTAACACAACCAGACTGTGTAACAGTTTTATCCCTCAAGCAATCAGACTTCTAAACTCAGGACTGTAACAATTTCCTCCGGAAATTTTCTGCTGCCACACACTGATCTGTATTGACTGTTACTTGCATTTTTGACTATGTTACTTGCATTTTTGACTGTTATTTGCATTTTTGACTGTTACTTGCATTTTTGCACATCTCCTGGAAATGCACAATAATTTCTGCACCTTACTTGTATTTTGCACCATATTTACTTTTTAGGCACCTTATCTGCACTGCCAATTTTACGCTGCTAATGTACAACATGTCACTACCTCATGAACCATTGTACCATCTATTCACCATCATGTACTAACACTTGTCTTTAGTCCTGTCTTCTAAGTACTTGTTTAGATTAGGGATAATTAGGAATATCTTTTGTAGTTATTTATTATAGGATTTTTTGTATTATTGTTGTATTTGCACTGTTTTGTCTTGTCTTGCACTTTTTGTACCGTGTTACACCGTGATCCTAGAGGAACGCTGTTTCGTTTCAATATGTACTTGTATGTAGCTGAAATGACAATAAAACCTCTCTGACTCTGACTCTCTGACTCTAAAGTATCTGGATGCCTGACTGTGAGCTTGTCAAACGTCTTGTTTTAAAAACAAGGGGTTTTAAAATTGACTGACCTTGACACTCAGTGCTTGACCCTCAAGGTGGCACAGCGGTTAATCATGGAGCACACCAGAGCTGACATCTTAATATCTTCAAATCTCAGCTATCTCCGGCAATTACGACCTCCGCTGGCTGATTGATGGCGCTGCACAGAGGCGAGAAATAATGCCTTGATTAGGGTGTGGCTCTCCGTGCACCATACACAAAGCGGTTGGTACTGCACACGTGTCGGAGGAGGCGTGCGTTAGTCACGGCTCTCCTCAGTCAGGGTGGAGATCAAGAATAGGGCAATTGGATACGACTAGATTGAAAAAAAAAAACGCAAAAAAAAATAAATAAATAAATAAATAAATAAACAATAATAATAATAATAATAATAAAATACATAAATAATTATAATAATAATAATAATAATTATTATTATTATTATTAATAATATTATTAATATTATTAATATTATTATTATTATTATTATTATTATTATTATTAGTATAAAATAATAATAATAACAAAACAACAATAATACGTAAATAAATAAATAATAAATAATGATGATCAATGATGGTGCTAATAATAATAAATAAATAAATGAATAAATAAATAAAAAATTATGATTGATGATGATGATGATGATGATAATAATAATAATAATAATAATATCAAAATAACAATAATATCAAAATAACAATAATAAATAAATAAATAAATAAATAAATAAATAAATAAATAAATAAATAAATAAATAATAACAACAACAATAATAATAATAACAAAACAATAAAAATAAATAAATAATGATAATGATGGTAATAATAAATAAATCATGATAATGATAATAATAATAACAAAACAACAATAATAAGTAAATAAATAAATAAATAAACTTTTTTTTTTTTTTTTACAATTCCACTCGTCTATTCCAGACAGATTGTGCATATGTCTACATTCCATGTATTATGTACAGCCCAGAAAATGGGGGAGGAATAAATAAAAGCACTTTTCAGAGGCAAATTGAGAATTTATGCAAACACATTTGATTTTGTAGCCGGAGAGAGCGTTTAATAACATTCCCACTATTATTCTCACGCCGTGACACATCGGAGAGGTTCGGCTCACGATGCCATCGGACGCATACGTCGGGAGATATGAAGAAATCGACATGAATTATTTATCAGCCTGATTCTTCTTGATATTAGAATTCTATATATCGACTACGTGAGGGAATCGTTGAAATGCTTATGGAGGAAGTGTGGTTCATTCATTCATTCATTCATTCATTCATACATACATACATACATACATACAGCTGTTTAATCCTGGTCTGGGTCACGGTCTGGTCCGGCTGGAGCAAATCCTGGACAGGAAGCCAATAAACTCATGGGTTTCAGCCACATCAGTTGCTAACTGTAATAAATCAGCTATATAAAGGAAATATTATGCTCCCAACTTTGCAGCATTCATATAAATGCTGTCATCTTTTGACTAAACAGGCACAAATTCTGCTTCTCAGAAGAGTGGCTGTCGTTCTAGCTAAATTTAAATTTAAATATTTGAAATAGGATGTCCAACAAGCTTATGATCAGGTGTCCCAATACTTTTGACCTTATAGTGTTTACCTTTTTTGGCATTTAGCAGACGCTTTTATCCAAATCGACATACAGTACTGTGACAATATACAGTCCAAGCAATTGAGGGTTAAGGGCCTTGCTCAAGGGCCCAACAGTGACAACCTGGAAGTGGTGGGGGTAGATCTGCTGTATTGTAGTAGATCTGCAGTACTGGTGTAGATCTGCAGTACCAAAGTAGACCCATTATATTTGGGTAGATCTGCTGTACTGAAGGAGATCTACTGTATCTGGGTAGATCCACGGTATTTAAGGAGATCAACTGTACCTGGGCAGATCCGGTGTATTGAAGTAGATCAGTTGTATCTGGGTAGATCCGGTGTATTGAAGTAGATCAGTTGTATATGGGTAGATCCGGTGTATTACAGTCGATCTGCTGTTTTGAAGTTGATCCGCTGTATCTGGGTATATCTGCTGTATTAAAGTTGATCCTCTGTATTGAAGTAGATCCGCTGTATTGAAGTCGATTCGCTGTATTGAAGTAGATCCGCTATATTTGGGTAGATCCGGTGTATTGAAGTCGATCCACTGTATTGAAGTAGATTCGCTGTATTGAAGTCGATCCGCTGTATTGAAGTCGATCCGCTGTATTGAAGTAGATCCACTGTATTAAAGTCGATCCGCTGTATTAAAGTAGATCCACTGTATTGAAGTCGATCCGGTTTATTGAAGTAGATTCACTGTATTGAAGTTGATCCTCTGTATTAAAGTAGATCAGCTGTATTAAAGTAGATCCTCTGTATTGAAGTAGATCCACTGTATTGAAGTCAATCTGCTGTATTAATGTCGATCCGCTGTATTAATGTCGATCCGCTGTATTAATGTCGATCCGGTGTATTGAAGTAGACCCACTGTATCTGGGTAGATCCGATGTATTAGAGTAGATCTGCTGTTTTAAAGTCAGTTTGCTGTATTGAAGTATTGTACTGTATCTGGGTAGAGCCACAATATTGAAGTAGATCTACTGTACTGGTGTAGATCTGCTGTGCCGAAGTAGATCCACTATATTTGGGTAGATCTGCTGTATTGAAGTCGATCTGGTGTATTGAAGTAGATCCTCTGTATTGAAGTAGATCTGCTGTTTTGAAGTCGATCCGCTGTTTTGAAGTAGATCCACAACCTTTTGATTACTAGTCCAGTACTTTAACCACTAGGCTACAGCCGCCCTGTGTTATAGGTCTGAGCTCTGAAATATCTAAAAGCTGATAAAATAAGTGAAGCTCAGATGATAAAAGCCAAATTTTCCTTTTCATTATCTCAATGATAAAAATGAAGGAACTGAATCATTAGCACGATAATTATTGTTTTATGTTTGGTAATCGCCCTGGGATACGGACCCGCGGGGGTCCGAACCGAAACGAGTACGGCGGCGCCGTGTTCGCACTTCCCTCACTGTGAGGAGGACGAACATAAAATGATCAGCAGGTTTCAGACTTCAAGGTCAGCTGCTAAATGTTTTGGCTGCTCTCCGAGGCATCGCTCTCACTCAGCTGTCAAAACTCCACTTAGCAGTCGTGTCCCGTGCCCGTTGTTTAGCCCAAATTTGTCTCGCCTCAGTGCCTGTCTTTCTTAGAGGAGAAAAAAATAAATAGATGAAAAATTCCGCCCAGCACATGTTTCCTGCTTTGGGGAAATCAAGAGGCGTAGAAAGTGGAGAAAATGTTTCTTCTAGCGCACAACAGTTTTCACTCAGGAGTTTAAAGAGGAAGCACCGGTCTGTCAGATCTGAGGGCATCTGCCAAACTTATAAAGCACCAAATCCCAAACAAAGGGGGAAAGGGGTGGGGGTGCAGCCGTAAAGTACGCTAGCCCACTGCTGCTGAGATCTGAAGATCCAGGGTTTAAATCTCACCGGTGCTATCGGCCGCTCGGCGTCTGCATGGACGTGATGGCCGAAACAGCCCAGCTATTGGTAGGTGCACTTGTCAGTGTGCTCTCAGTGCAGGTCACAAGCCCAGATAGAAATAGGAGGGTTGTGTTAGGAAGGGCATCCAGAGTATAAAACTGTGCCCGTATGCAGAACAGATTGATTGCAATGACACCTAAATACAGGACAAATACTCTTTAGTATTTAAAAGGCAAGGAGTTTAGGGGTTAGTAGGGTTTAATGATCTAGAACCTGGTCCATGCTAAAAAAAAGTCAAGAGTTGATGTTCTACTTGTTCTGCTGATTTTACTACAAATGTGCCAAATAAAATAAAATATATATAAAAAAAAATGTTCAAGAAGTGAACACGATGGTGTCCGACACGTCTTTTTCGCCCGCACTTTGGTGGGTTGGCTCGTGATGCCAATTCTGTACAGGTGCTTCGAGCTACTAACCACGGTTCTTACACAGCGCCCACTTTTTAGCAAAATAGCGTCTGCTGCGGGCACTGCCGATTGTGTCCGCTAGGGGGCGCCCAGCCGACCGGTCTAGTGAGCTCTCTTTATAGACGCATTTTATGTGATCCTACACTCTCGAGAGGAGGGCGTGTCTAAATTCTTAGATCTTAAAATGCTCCTACTGAGGCACCTTAATTCTGAGTGATGATCTGACTGAATAACGAGGGAGCGTCCGGCGCTGGTGCTCATACACACATATATACACAGATCAGCCATAACATTAAAACCACCTCCTGGTTTCTACACTCACTGTCCATTTTATCAGCTCCACTTACCATATAGAAGCACTTTGTAGTTCTACAATTACTGACTGTAGTCCATCTGTTTCTCTACATGCTTTGTTACCCCCTTTCACCCTGTTCTTCAATGGTCAGGACCCCCACAGGACCCCCACAGAGCAGGTATTATTTAGGTGGTGGATCATTCTCAGCACTGCAGTGACACTGACATGGTGGTGGTGTGTTAGTGTGTGTTGTGCTGGTAAGAGTGGATCAGACACAGCAGCGCTGCTGGAGTTTTTAAACACCGTGTCCACTCACTGTCCACTCTATTAGACACTCCTACCTAGTCAGTCCACCTTGTAGATGTAAAGTCAGAGACGATCGCTCATCTATTGCTGCTGTTTGAGTCGCTCATCTTCAAGACCTTCATCAGTGGTCACAGGACGCTGCCCACGGGGCGCTGTTGGCTGGATGTTTTTGGTTGGTGGACTATTTTCAGTCTAGCAGTGACAGTGAGGTGTTTAAAAACTCCAGCACTGCAGTGCTGAGAATGATCCACCACCTAAATAATACCTGCTCTGTGGGGGTCCTGTGGGGGTCCTGACCATTGAAGAACAGCATGAAAGGGGGCTAACAAAGCATGTAGAGAAACAGATGGACTACAGTCAGTAATTGTAGAACTACAAAGTGCTTCTATATGGTAAGTGGAGCTGATAAAATGGACAGTGAGTGTAGAAACAAGGAGGTGGTTTTAATGTTATGGCTGATCGGTGTACATATATGACACATATATATGTCTACACAGTCTTTGTAGTCTGGTTGGATGTTTTGTTCACTGTATGTTTTAAGATCGTTCTAGTCCTAGTTGCTATTCTGGTTGAGGGCCCAAATAATATTCATTCCAGTATGTGGCATCATGTTTTGAGTTCTTGTTTACATGTATAGGTGCATCTCAGACGGGGGCGGGAGGTAAAGTACCTAAATCAGAGCTAATCAGAGAAGATCTGGCTTCGTTAGCACCACCACAGTGAAGTTTATTAGTGCAGACACGAGACACACCGGGCTGTGATGGAGGAGGATGTTTAATACCTGCAGTCAGGATTAAAAAGCTGTTTTTATTTTGAAATTAAGGCTGACGTGAATGTGAGGCTTCTCATGGGTGTTTCTTCAGAGCTTTGCTTTTACGCTGTCAGATTTATTTGGACGTCTGTGCTCTGAATGCCTTACTTTCATGCGTGTGTATTGATTTAAATAACGGGAAAGGAACAGACTACGATAAAATGCTGCTGATGTTATACAGATGTGGCTGCAAATATACACACACATACACACATAGATATGTGGGTGGTTTTTTTAATTGCCTACGTTTGTTTATTTTTATTTTTTTATTTTTTTTATTTATTTATTGCCTGCATTTTTTTATTTTTGTATCAGCTTGTTTATTTTTTAATTGCCTGTGTTTTTTTTATTTATTTATTTTTATTTTAATTGCCTGCATTGTTTATTTTTTATTTACTTGTTTATTTTTTCAATTGCCTGCTTTTTATTTATTTATGTATTGTATATAATTGCCTGTGATTTTATTTATTCATTCATTTACTTTACTTTTATTATTTGATAATTTTTTACTTTTATTTATTACCTGCATTTTATTTTTTTATTGACTTGTTTATTTTAATTGCTTGTGTTTTTGTTATTTATTTATTATAGTTGCCTGCATTCTTTTTTTGTATTTACTTTTTCAATTGCCTGCTTTTTTGTATTTTTTATTTACTTGTTTATTTTTAATTGCCTGTTTTTGTATTTTTTATTTACTTGTTTATTTTTTAATTGCCTGTATTTTTTTTACTTGTTTATTTTTAAATTGTCTGCGTTTTTTTTTTCGTTTTTTTTTTTATTTTTTTTGTTTTTTTTGGAAATTTTTTTTTTGAATTGTTTTAATTGCCTGCATTTTTATTTATTTATTTATTTTAACTGCCTGTGTTTTTTATTATTTATTTACTTGGTTTTTTTTTAATTGCCTGTTTTTTTTTTTTTTTGGTTTTTTTTTTTACTTGTTTATTGTATATAATTGCCTGTGTTGTTTGCATTAGCAGTGGATTTCTTTGGTATTTAGTGGATCGAGTGTCTTGTTTATCAGAGCGGTGTGTGTTAATGGTGTTTACGTGGTGATGGTAATTATGTGTAGGAAAGTGTACATGAATGTTTATGTAGCGTTCTGTAATGACCTTTCAACATTAGTCAGTCAATAATGATAAACAATACATATATACAGAAATATACACTACTGCAGGGGTTTGGTGGATCGTCTGAATATTTAGTTAAAGACCGAGACTTGCTAACGCTGGAGGACAGGGAGGTCAGTCAGTTCAACAGTTATAAAAAACTCTTGTGTGTATGAGGCGTTATACTCACTGGCCAGTCAAATACCAAAGCTAACGCCTGTCCACTATCAACTGTATATGTTATAGACATGCAGGTGTCTAAAGTACACATCCATCCATTCATCCATCCTTTATTCCATCCATCCGTCCATCCATCCTTTATCCTTTATTCCATGCATCCATCCATCATTTATTCCATCCATCCGTCCATCCATACTTTATCCTTTATTCCATCCATCCATCCATCCATCCATCCATCCTTTATTCTATCCATCCGTCCATCCATCCTTTATCCTTTATTCCATCCATCCATCCATCCATCCATCCATCCTTTATTCCATCCATCCATCCATCCATCCATCCTTTATTCCATCCATCCATCCTTTATTCTATCCATCCATCATTTATTCCATCCATCCATCATTTATTCCATCCATCCGTCCATCCATCCTTTATCCTTTATTCTATCCATCCATCCATCCATCCATCCTCACAATCATTCATTCATCCATCCATCCATCCTCACAATCGTCCATTCATCCATCCATCCTTTATTCTATCCATCCATCATTTATTCCATCCATCCATCATTTATTCCATCCATCCGTCCATCCATCCTTTATCCTTTATTCCATCCATCCATCCATCCATCCATCCTCACAATCATTCATTCATCCATCCATCCATCCTCACAATCGTCCATTCATCCATCCATCCTTTATTCTATACATTCATCATTTATTTCATCCATCCATCCTTTATTCCATCCATCCATCCATCCTTACAATCATCCATTCATCCATCCATCCATCATTTACTCTATCCATCCATCCATCCTTACAATCATCCATCCATCCTTTATTATATCCATCCATCCATCATTTATTCCATCCATCCATCCTTTATTCTTTCCATCCATACATCCATCCATCCACCCATATATCATTTATTCCATCCATCCATCATTTATTCCATCCATCCATCATTTATTCTATCCATCCATCATTTATTCTATCCATCCATCATTTATTCTATCCATCCATCCATCTATCCATCCTTTATTCTATCCATCCATCCATCCATCCTTACAATCATCCATCCATCCATCATTTATTCCATCCATCCATCCTTACAATCATCCATCCATCCTTTATTCTATCCATCCATCCATCCATCCATCATTTATTCCATCCATCCATCCTTTATTCCATCCATCCATCCATCATTTATTCCATCCATCCATCATTTATTCCATCCATCCGTCCATCCATCCTTTATCCTTTATTCTATCCATCCATCCATCCATCCTTTATTCCATCCATCCATCCATCCATCCATCCTCACAATCATTCATTCATCCATCCATCCATCCTCACAATCGTCCATTCATCCATCCATCCTTTATTCTATACATTCATCATTTATTTCATCCATCCATCCTTTATTCCATCCATCCATCCATCCATCCTTACAATCATCCATCCATCCTTTATTATATCCATCCATCCATCATTTATTCCATCCATCCATCCTTTATTCTTTACATCCATACATCCATCCATCCATCATTTATTCCATCCATCCATCATTTATTCCATCCATCCATCATTTATTCTATCCATCCATCATTTATTCTATCCATCCATCCATCCATCTATCCATCCTTTATTCTATCCATCCATCCATCCATCCTTACAATCATCCATCCATCCTTTATTCTATACATTCATCATTTATTTCATCCATCCATCCTTTATTCTATACATTCATCCTTTATTCCATCCATCCATCCATCCATCCTTACAATCATCCATCCATCCTTTATTATATCCATCCATCCATCATTTATTCCATCCATCCATCCTTTATTCTTTACATCCATACATCCATCCATCCATCATTTATTCCATCCATCCATCATTTATTCCATCCATCCATCATTTATTCTATCCATCCATCCTTTATTCTATCCATCCATCCATCCATCCTTACAATCATCCATCCATCCTTTATTCCATCCATCCATCCATACATCATTTATTTCATCCATCCATCCATCCATCATTTATTTCATCCATCCATCTATAAATAATAATATCTACAGGTATCTGACCATCCATCCATTCATCCATTCATCCATCCATCCATCCATCATCCATCGTTTATTGCATCCATCCATCCATCTATAAATAATAATATCTATCTGACCATCCATCCATTCATCCATCCATCCATCCATTGTCTGTGTTACCACTGCTTTAGTTTATTAAGGGTAACAGTGGGTATGATTCACTGGATGAAGGGTAGAAAGCCAGTCACCAGTCGATCACAAGGCACACACACACACACACACACACACACACACACACACACACACACACACACACACACTAATGCAGATTCAGCTCATATTCACACTTGATGTTTTACCACACATGATGTTTTACCACACCGCTCAATGCACCAGTAGGGTCTCTTGGAACATCCACCTCTCAGCGTAATGACCTGGTACCTTCTGAGGCTCTTCTTCTGCAGGTCAGAATCGTTTTGATAGAGTATAACGTATGAGGTTAAAATATTTAACACTTATAAAAACACTTTTGATAATGAATGGACCACTGGAGAGAAAAGCACATCTAGATCATTTTAAATAACGTATACTCAGGCTGGAAAAGACTCAAAGCTACATTCAGAAGGTTTGAAGGAGGTGATGCTGTGAACACTCGAGCTTTTAACGAGGTTTCCATCCTGAGAGTGAGACGGTCATTTCAAACATCGATTTGAAAGACGTTTTTGTGTTTTGTCCGTCTCCGACCCGATCTTTACCTCTCGGCGGAGTCAAAGAGGTTTTTAAGAAAGAAAATATTCGGCTATTTAGCAGAATTCATGATGCTTTCCGTCTTCACAAGAGCCGCTGGACCATTAGCTGCAAAATAGCTCGGTCCCGAGGCGTCAGTGATCAAGCACGAGAATTTACAGTGGACACTCGGTGTCAGGAGCTCTTATAAACACTTCCACATTTTACATCTAAACGCTGCAGAGCCTCACCATAACACACATATCCTGATATACTCCTATATACACTACATGACCAAAAGTATTTGGACGCCTGACTGTGAGCTTGTCTGACATCCTAGTTCAAAAACTAATGCTGTTAAGGTAGAGTGACCACTGTGTGATCTATTCAGCTAGAACAACAGCCGCTCTTCTAAGAAGGCATCTTACAAAAAAGTATGGGAATTTGTGCCCCTTCAACCATAACATGACAGCGTTTGTATGGCTGGGCGCTGAATTTAATGCTACAATTTTCAAATAAATAAATAACAAAAAAAACTAAATAAATAAATAAACACAGAGACAGACAGACAGACATACATGTTTGTTGTTGTTGTTATATTGCCTGCATTACTATTTATTTATTTATTTATTTATTTATTTATTTATTTATTTATTTATTTATTTATTTATTTATTTATTTATTTATTTATTTATTTATTTATTTATTTTAATTTCCTGCATTGTTTGCATTAGCAGTGAAATCACAGAAGCAGCTCCTGGGTCGAGTGTCTTGTTTATCAGCGCGGTGTGTGTTAATGGTGTTTACGTGGTAATTATGTGTAGGAAAGTGTACATGATTTTAAAAAATAAATTAAATAAGTAAATACATTAAAGCTTTAATAATAAACATAAATAATAATAATAATAATAATAATAATAATAATAATAATAATATTTTAGTTTTGTTTACTTTTTATTAGTTTTGTTTTGTTATTTTATTGTTAATGTTATTTTAAATTAATTAATTTATTTATTTATTTATTAGTTAATTATTTATTTATTTAAATTATTATTATTATTATTGTTGTTGTTTTGTTGTTGTTTATTTATTAATTTATTATTATTATTTTTGTTATTATTATTATTATTACTTTTGTTATTATTATTATTATTATTATTGTTTTGTTGTTATTGTTTATTTATTAATGTATTTTTTATGGTGGTTTAATTTACTGTATACTGTTTTTAGACACAGCAGTTGTTATAAGGTGCACTTAACCATTGATATAAAGCAAAAGCAAATGATATGCTTTCTTTAAAACTTTGCAGCAGTTTAGGGAAGGACCTTTCTTGTTCCATAAAGCAATCTCTATGACATGAAGAAAAGTCCAATTTAAAAGCAGATTCTATTAAAATAGATTGACCTGTATGTGATCTTTTCAGCTGGAACAACAGCCGCTCTTCTGAAAAGCTTCTCACGAGACTTTGAAGTACGTCTGTGGGAACTTGTGCCCGTTCAGTCAAAAGATGACAGCGTTTGTAGAGCTGGGAACTGATTAATCAGTTGATTGATCAGTTGATTGACTGAGATAAATAAATATTACATCTGTTAGCAACTGTTGTGGCTGAAACACATGAATTCAGTAGTTAAAAGGGGCGTCCCAATACTTTTGACAGGATTTTTACTTTTTATGTGTCGTTCTATAAAGAATCCATGTCAGTCCAGAATAAAGAAGGTATTTTCCGTGGCCGTGCTGTATGGATTATGGATTTTAATGGACCCTGAGGTACATAGCTGAGCATTCCAGACACTTTGTACCTGTATCTGACATTTACTTTTAACATTTTTGCTTCTTTCTTCCTTTTTTTAGTGTTTGAGTGGTTCTTATAGCTCGAGTTCAATAAAAAAAGAAGGTTTTAGTGGCAGACGGGGTCTGAAGGCACTGAAGTGGCTGTGGTTTGGGATTCGGGGGCAGTGTTGTCCTCTCTGATTCATAAGTGGAGCTCTGGTAACTCATACATTCGCCTCCAGCGTTTCATAAAATCTGTTATATGATTTGCAGCTCTATATTTTATATCGTACGCGACGTATGGAATAACGCAGCGGCGCAGCAGCGCTCCCGTATAAGCGCAGGATTTCCATTTTAATATTCACACAGTGCCAAGTGGCTTCAGCTTCTCCCCCTATTTAGAGCTTCCAGTTCAGGGCTCGGTCTGTACAGCTGACCAATCAATCTGATTTAATAAGGTGATGGGAGGCCAGAGGAAGCACTTTGTTTAATGCACTGGGCTGTCGTGGTCAGTTCTCTAAAGAGAAAAGTGTCCGTCCAGTGTCTGACTGAACCACAGATTGGGAAAATTACCTTTTAATAAGTATTACCCCAAACCACTGCAAGCTAATGCTGCAATTTTCAAAAAATAAATGGAAAAAAAATAATAATAAAAATAAATTATTATTATTATTATTATTATTATTATTATTATTTATTTATGCACTAAAGTTGGAACCTGGACTCATTCTCTAAATAATTAAATAATAAATTAAATAATAAATTATGTATTTATTTATTCATGCACTATAGTTGGAACTTGTACTCAGTCTTTACGTTATTAAATATTTAAATAATAAATTAAATAATTAAATAATGTATTATTATTATTATTATTATTATTATTTATTTAATTAATTATTTAATTATTTAATAAATTAAAGACTGAGTCCAGGTTTATACCTGCAATTGTATTTATTTATTTATTAAAAATTATTTATTTATTCATTCATTCATTCATTCATTCATTCATTCATTCATTCATTTATTTATTTATTTATTTATGTATTCATTTATTTATTTATTTTTTTTTTAATTTTTTTTATTTATTATTTATTTATTTATTTATATTTATTTATTTAATCATCCTGTTTCTTCTTGGCCGGTTCTGCTACTCAGCAGTTAGAACAAAAGCCGCGTACGACTTTGTTTTCAGACTCACTTCATATATCCAGAACCTCTGGAGCGGAAAAGCCTGCCAGCAGCAGCAGCCGTCCTGACTCGACAGTCACGGCACGTAGATGCCAGGCCGCTATTTTTAGCTCTCAGATATTGTGGCTCTCTGAGGGAGCTGTCGAACAACACGCTGCTTTCCATGTTCCTGCTCGGATCCTCCACTTCCTGTTCCAACCTGCTGTCTTTAAAACATCTCGTTAGGCTCAGATTGGCTCGTCCTCGGTTTTCGTCGTTTGCATCTGTCTCGTTTGTCTCACCTGTGTCTCGATTGTCAAAGTCCATCTGTGTGGTAGTCAGAGTTTATACAACAATCAATTATCAAACGTGTTTCATTTGTGTCTCATTTGTCTCACCTGTGTCTAGTTTGTCTTATTTCTGTTTGTGTCTCTAGTTTGTCTCACTTGTCTCTAGTTTGTCTTACATGTGTCTTGTTTGTCTCACCATTTTGTCTCACCTGTGTTTTGTGTCTCTAGTTTGTTTCACTGGTGTCTAGATTGTCTCACCTGTGTCAACAAGGTAAGGTAGCCAACAAGGTAGCCAACAAGGTAGCCAACAAGGTAGCCAACAAGGTAGCCAACAAGGTAAGGTAGCCAACAAGGTAGGCAACAAGGTAAGGTAGCCAACAAGGTTCCCAACAAGGTAAGGTAGCCAACAAGGTAAGGTAGCCAACAAGGTAGGCAACAAAGTAAGGTACCCAACAAGGTAGCCAACAAGGTAAGGGATCCAATGAGGTAGCCAACAAGGTAAGGTAGCCAACAAAGAAAAGTAGCCAACAAGGTAAGGTACCCAACAAGGTAGCCAACAAGGCAGCCAACAAGGTTAAGTAGCCAACAAGGTAGCCAACAAGGTAGCCAACAAATAAAGGTACCCAACGAAGTAAGGCAACCAACAAGGTAAGGTAGCCAACAAAGTTGCCAACAAGGTAATGTAGCACACAAAGTAAGGTAACCAACAAGGTAAGGTATCCAATAAGGTAAGGTATCCAATGAGGTAGCCAACAAGGTAAGATAGCCAACAAAGTAAAGTAGCCAACAAGGTAAGGTAACCAACAAAGGAAAAATAGTCAACAAGGTAAGGTATCCAATAAGGTAGCCAACAAAGTAAGGTAGCCAAAAATGTAAGGTAGCCAACAAAGTAAGGTAGCCAAAAAGGTAAGATAGCCAACGAAGTAAGGTAGCCAACAAGGTAAGGTAGCCAACAAAGCAACCAACAAAGGTAAGGTAGCCAACCTGGCAAGATAGCCAACAAGGTAAGGTAGCCAATGAGGTAGCCAACAAGGTAAGGTAGCCAACAAAGTAAAATAGTCAACAAGGTAGCCAACAAAGTAAGGCAGCCAACAAGGTAAGCAAACCCACAAGGTAGGGTAGCCTACAATGTAGCCAACAAGGTAAAGTAGTCAACAAGGTAAAGTAGCTCACAAAGTAGCCAACATGGTCACAGCACAGTCCTTATATACTGTGGATCATTAGCTCAACTGTCCAATCGTCACCAAGGGGCGTCGACTTTATACCATAAACAAAAGCACTTAAACCACATGCTCCCGGAGACAGGGGCGTGGCACATATTCATGAAAAATGAGCTCCGGGAGCACAGAGAGGCTGAAATATTAGAACTAGGAGTGTCCCAATACTTTTGTCCATACAGTGTGTTTATCACAGCCCCGTATGTCACGATCAGAACGTCGAACGCGGCCGAGCCGATTCTTCCTTCCAGACAATAAAGCGGTAACATCTGATGAGCCGGGGAGGGAGAGTCAGCGATGGAGGACGTGATTTGGGAACATCTCGGCGATAATGGCTTGGAAGGGCCGGTCTGACAGATGGGGTGGCACGGCGGAGCTCGGCTGTGAAAGTACCCGCTGGGAGATTAACTGGCATGTGAGAGGACAGGAGATGTGAGAGAGTCCTCAGATTCTCACGTTTAGTGATACAGCACGGATGGACGTTTCACTCTCGGTCCACTCGCGAGTGTTCGGCGTCCGTCACCATTTAATACCGGGCGGAGACGCGTCGTGTCGTTTAGCGGCGCTTTGATTGAATTAAACACCTCGTATAAGCGCTAGTAAAGTCTGCGCAAGCTGAAAAGCGTTAAGCTAACGAAAACGCTTGTATAACGGGCTGTTTAAGGAGAGGAGCAGTCTGTGCAGAGCTATCAACCTGGCTGGGCTTCTAGACACAGTCGGTTGTACCTGAGTGAAGAAAGGTTGGCGAGCTGTCACTCACTGGCGACCCCTGCTGGCTGGTCAAGGCGCTTCGAACACTCATATAGCATGACTGTCCGTATGCGTTGCGGCTTTCAGTGAGAATCCATCGCTGGCTGTGGTGACTTTACAGGCAGTTGTAGCCTAGTGGTTAAAGTACAGGACTATAATCAAAAGGTCTCTGGTTCAAGCCCCGCCACTGCCAGGTTGTCACTGTTGGGCCCTTAAGCAAGGCCCTTAACTTTTAATTGCTTAGACAATATACTATCACTGTACTGTAAGTCGCTTTGGATAAAAGCATCTGCTAAATGCCAAAAATCTGCACCCTCCCTTAGTCTACTCGATGGGTAGCACTGTCGCCTTACAGCGAGAAGGTCCTGGGTTCGATTCCCATCTGGAGCGGTCCAGGTCTTTTCTGTGTGGTGTTTGCATGTTCTCCCCGTGTCTGTGTGGTTTCCTCCGAGTGCTCCGGTTTCCTCCCATGGTCCAAAGACCTGCAGTCAGGATGACTGGAGATACTAAAGTCCGTCTTATGTGTGTGTGTGTGTGTGTGTGTGTGTGTGTGACAAAAGTATTGGAATGAACTGGAATTGGAACGTCGAGGCATGGACTCCACTAGACCCCTGAAGGTGTGCTGTGGTATCTGGCACCAAGATGTCAGCAGCAGATTCTTTAACTCCTGTAAGTTGTGAGGTGGAGCCTCCATGGATCGGACATGTTTGTCCAGCACGTCCCACAGATGCTCGATCGGATTGAGATCTGGGGAATTTGGAGGCCAATTCAACACCTCAAACTGGTTGTTGTGCTCCTCAAACCGTTCCTGAACTATTTTAGCTTTGTGTCAGGGCGCATCATCCTGCTGAAAGAGACCATGTCCACAACCAGCAACTCCAGCAGCGCTGCTGTGTCTGATCCACTCATACCAGCACAACACACACTAACACACCACCACCATGTCAGTGTCACTGCAGTGCTGCGAATGATCCACCACCTAAATAATACCTGCTCTGTGGTGGTCCTGTGGGGGTCCTGACCATTAAAGAACAGGGTGAAAGGGGGTAACAAAGCATGCAGAGAAACAGATGGACTACAGTCAGTAATTGTAGAACTACAAAGTGCTTCTGTATGGTAAGTAGAGCTGAT
>NC_085995.1:39863818-39916318 GCF_030014385.1 Trichomycterus rosablanca
TTTCTGTAGGCAGACTCGTCACCATCGGTTATGAGTCCCACCACAGTGGTGTCATCAGCAAACTTTAGGATCTTTACACCTGGTTTCTTAGAAGCACAGTTATTGGTGTAGAGACTGAAGAGAAGGGATGACAGTACACAGCCTTGTGGTACACCAGTACTTTAATTTACGCCATTCTGAAACATTCCACAAAAAGAAGATTAACTGCTAACAGATGAATGTCATGATTGGGCGCAAAATGAGAATCCAACAAAAACTCAGTCTTAGCATACTGAAGAAATCCATCCTGTTGTTGGCCGTCCTCTTCCTCTTTTAGTTTCAAGTCTCCCAAGCCTAATTCAGTTTGGCTATCTGGGCTTTTTTTTTATATGTGATGCATTAAAAACAGCACGATATTTATTTGTTTGGTTATTCATTTTCATTCAAGGAGGGTATATTCTCCTGACACGCCCTCCCTCTGACGCGTGCACTGTCCACCGACCCCTTCTTATACCCCCGTATTTTGGTGAATCGGCGCGTGAGGTCGGTCTCTCGCATGGAGAGTCACACGCTGATCTCCAAGTTCCTCCACTTCTGTCCAGGCACATCGGGCTACTAACCAGGCTCCTTACACAGCGTCAAAAACCCCGCCCACTTTTTAGTCCCGTCTTTTCCCACCCAGCAGACTAGTGGCTGATATGTACATTCCTCCACTCCACTTACAAAGTGTTGATGACCCCGCCCACATTTCAGTCCCGTCTTTTCTCACCCAGCAGACTAGTGGCTGATATTTACGTTCCTCCACTCCACTTACACAGTGTTGATGACCCCGCCCACTTTTTAGTCCCGTCTTTTCCCACACAGCAGACTAGCAGCCAATTTTATCAGCTGCAGTTGTGCCTGCTAGGGGGTGCCAGAGCTGGTGTGCTAGTGGAATATCCCGCTGCTCCACCTTGGCACTTTTCATGCTCTACGTTTCATGTCTGTGTATCATCAGTACACCAGTTTAACCAGTACTTATTTCTTGGACAATATTCATGGATAATCTTACTGTGCATTTGCCAGCTTTTGTTTCGATCTTAACCATTACTACAGACTCCGATTTCGATCCCTGGGACTTCTACCCCTCGACTAACCACAATAAGGCATTCAAATCCATTTATATTATGCTACTGGGGATTTTCTGTCTGTCTGTCTGTCTGTCATCCAAATCCTAACATTGGTGTCTCACCTCACGTATAAATTCTATAATTAAAAGATAAAACCCTCTATCTTTTATTTTTCATCTGATTAAAATGCTTTAGGATTATTTGATGCATGTTGAGGTGAAACTTTGTGTCTATACAACAGTAAACTTGACATTAGTCTACAGAAGTGATGCAGATGATCGTTATATAGGTTATATATGGAGCTCTTCGGCTCGCTCTGCTGTCGTATATATATCGTTTATTAGCACATGCCTCCGTGTGTGTTTTATAATGGCATTACATTCTTTTCTATGGTTATTACCTCTAAAAATCTCCTAGAATCACGGTGTTTATGGTCACCTCGTACCCTCAGCCTATTAAATGTGTAACGATCGTACGGCTGGTGCGCTTTATAACTCCCACCACTATGTGTATTTTATCAAAACGCCCCCTAGCTGGCACAACTGGCAGTACCTACAGCAGACAAAATTGCTCACTAGTCTGCTGAATACAAATTGTAAATAAATAAATAAATACAGTCAAGCCAGAAAGTCTGCACACCCCTTTCACCTTCTCCATGTTTTATTATGGTACAGACTCATTCTGTAGTAGATTAAGTTCTTTTTGGCCTCAAACATCTAAACACAATCACCAATAATTACAAAGTAAAAACAGGGTGTAGAACATATGCAATTTTATTGCCTAATACTTGGTTGATGCACCCTTGGCACACTTGTTTCTGGACATCTTTGACCATTCCTCTTGGCATATCCTTGCAAGCTCCGTCAGGTTGGATGGGGAGCGTCAGTACATGCCCATTTTCAGCTCCTTCCACAGATGTTCCATTGGATTCAGGTCTGGGCTCTGGCGGGGCCACTCAAGGACATTCACAGACTTCCAGAGCCACGCCTTTGTTCTCTTGGCTGTGTGCTTCGGGTCGTTGTCATGTCGGAAGTTAAACCTTCGCCCAAGTCTGAGGTCCAGAGTGCTCTGGAGTCTGGAGCAGGTTATTTATCATCAAGGATCTGGGTGTACTGAACTGCATTTATCTTTCCCTCTATCAGGACTAGCTGCTGCTGAAAAAAATCCCCACATCATGATGCTGCCACCACCATGCTTCACTGTAGGGATGGTAGATGTGACACTCGGTATCCAGGCCAAAAAGTTCAATTTTGGTTTCATCAGACCAGAGAATCTTGTTTCTCATGGTTTGAGAGTCCTCTAGGTGCCTTTTGGCAAACTCCAAGCGGGCTGTCATGTCCCGTCTGGCCACTCCATTAAGGCGTGATTTGTGAAGTGCTGCCTGGATGGTTGATCTTCTGATAAGTTCTCCCATCTCCACAAGGATAGGTTGGAGCTCTGTCAGAGTGACCCTCAGGTTCCTGCTCACCTCCCTGGTCAAGGCCCATCCTCCCCCCAAAAAAAGAACTCAATCTAGAATATAGAATGAGTCTGTAAGGTAATAAAATTTGGAGAAGGTGAAAGAGGTGTGCAGACTTTCCGGCTTGACTGTAAATAAATAAAACTCTCATCCCTCTTAGTTTAGACCCAACTATAGTACTAAAACTAATTAGGGTAGTTAATGATTTATTAATGTCCTCTGATCATGGATGTGTCTCTTTTCTTGTTCTATAAGATTTTAGTCTCTCTTATCCTCCCCATAGAACTCTCACCTCTCCTCTGCACATGCTCAAACCATCTCCAAACCTCAAACCTCTCCTCTAATAAACTCCTTTCTGATCCTGTTTATCCAATCGCAGCGTCTCCATCTCCGCCTCCAAGCATTACTGCTGAGCAGATCTCACTACTGTCATGTAGACTCTCCCTTTCACTCTGGGAGATACTCTACTATCTATCTACTCCACCCTCCGCGCTCTCTTCTTTACCTCTCTATCACGCCTTTACCCAGGTATTGAAGTTCTGCAGCTTTCACACTTTCATTCTTTCAGCTCAGTGATCTGTGGGATGATTCTAAGCAGATCAGACTCACTTTTATTCCTCTTTTACTCCAGTAATACAAACACACTGTTGCATTGTGCATATTTAATAAATAAATAAATTAATTAATTAAATCCTCCAGCAGCAGAAACTGGATTCCATAGAAAAATAGAAAATCCTTCAAATGATGCACGACAGAACAGACGCATTTATAGTTTATATTATTAATAAAACCACATATTTAAACCCACAGCTTGTTTTCTTCAGCTGAAGCCGTCTAGCGTATAAAGACTTTAAAATTGAAAATACTGAAATGTATTTTTCTAGAAGCCGAGTGGTTTAATTCAAAGAGGAATGGCTGGCTGAGCCTTGACTGCACAGTTGGCTTTTATTAAAGGAAAATCAGTGATTTAAAAAGCTAAACATCCATCAGTTCTTCTTCTTTTATTTATTTATTTATTTATTTATTTATTTATTTATTTATTTATTTATTTATTTATTTATTTATTTATTTACTTTTTTATGTAAGTATTTATTTATTTACTTCTCTATGTAAGTATTTATTTATTTACTTCTTTATGTATGTATTTATTTATTCATTTATTTATTCATTTAATTAAAAATCAGTTATTCAAAAATCTAAACATCCATCAGTTCTTCTTATTTTATTTATTTATTTATTTGTTTGTTTGTGTGTGTGTGTGTGTGTGTGTGTGTGTGTGTGTGACTTCTAGGTGATCTTTGAGAAGACATTGAAGTGTGTCTGTGTACGGGAATTTGTGCCGTTGGTTCGAAGTTGGATGTATGTAATGTCCTTTATATCACCTGTTAGTAACTGTTCTGGCTAAAGGACATGCATTCAGTAATCAGAAGGGGTGCCCCAATACTTTTGTACATGTAGTGTGTATTTTAATCTACACTCTTTCATCTCTCTCTCACACTTTAATCATTAATATTATTACAACAATATTACAACTGTCTGCTGTTAATAATTCAGGATCCACTTGAGCGTTTCTGCCCTTGACGTCTGTGTTGGAGCTCGGTTGGAGATCAGCGCTCGCAGGCCAGAGCGCTGATCCATGAAAACCCGACCACAGGATCGTCACAGATTAAAAGGGTTGGAGCGGATTGTTTAATCAGAGCTGGCATGTTGATCATCACGTAATAAACACGTCTCCTCCCCGAGCTCTTCTACACAACATGTCGAGCGTCTCGCTGTCGGTCCTCACGGGACCAGAGCGACTTACAGTACAGTTACAGTATACAGTCTGAGCAATTGAGGGTTAAGGGCCTTGCTCAAGGGCCCAACAGTGACAACCTAGAAGTGGTGGGGCTTGAACCAGCAACCTTCGGATTACTAGTCCTGTACCTTAACCACTAGGCTAGAGATACAATTTCAATAGGAGGCAAATCTGACCTGCAAACAGGCCGGTCAAGCATGCGTCTATGGAGCTCTCAGCAAAATGGCAACACGTGTCTATCTAAAATCCCCAAAACGTAAAGTAAATTATACGACAGTAAAATACACAATTCACTTTATAACAGTAAATTATACGACTGTATTTATACACCGGTGAATGAAACATGACTGTACATGGGTAAAGGTAACACTTTACAATACGGGTACATAACTAAGCATATACTAACACTTAACTACCAGTGTATTAACAATGAGTTAATACATCAACTAATAATTAGTGCATCATGAATTAATGATATGTATACATTAACAAATTAATGAGTGACATATGAATAGCCATTAATAAAGCCATCTGTTAACTACTAACATATTAAGTAATGCTGTTAACTAATTAATTACTTACTGTATTAATTAACATTCTTTCAGTAATGCACAATAAATTGTATATGCAGAATACATTTATATATACATGTATATATGTACTAGGGGCCTGTGGTAGCCTAGTGGGTAGAGCTTTGGGCTATCAACCTTGAGCAAGGCCCTTAACCCTGTCTGCTCCAGGGGCGCCGTAAGTTGGCTGACCCTGCGCTCTGACCCCAGCTTCCAAC
This sequence comes from Trichomycterus rosablanca, assembly GCF_030014385.1. NCBI lineage: Eukaryota > Metazoa > Chordata > Actinopteri > Siluriformes > Trichomycteridae > Trichomycterus > Trichomycterus rosablanca. Next base: position 39,868,951 of record NC_085995.1, read on the forward strand.
ACCAGCTGGGATATGCGAAGAAATAATTTCATTGTACTGTACATCTGTATATGTATATATGACAAATAAAGGATATCTTTCTTCTTTCTTTCTATATAGGTCAAATTATATACCTGTAGTTATCAGGTCTTGAACAACAGTTGTAGTTGGTGTTTTTGAGAAGGTAAGTGGAATCAGTATTCCACTGTTTTCTTGTCCTTTATGTTTCACACACAACACTGAATAAAGCTGGGAAATGCATGGAAAAAAATATTGACATTTCTATTATACATAACCCATCACTGACCAACTATTTTTTGGATGGTAGACCATTCTGAACACACCTGTGGCCTATCCTGGTAGTGACATGTTAATATACATGTATATGTGTGTGTGTGTGTGTGTATATATATACAGTGTATCACAAAAGTGAGTACACCCCTCACATTTCTGCAAATATTTTATTATATCTTTTCATGGGACAACACTATAGACATGAAACTTGGATATAACTTAGAGTAGTCAGTGTACAACTTGTATAGCAGTGTAGATTTACTGTCTTCTGAAAATAACTCAACACACAGCCATTAATGTCTAAATGGCTGGCAACATAAGTGAGTACACCCCACAGTGAACATGTCTAAATTGTGCCCAAAGTGTCAATATTTTGTGTGACCACCATTATTATCCAGCACTGCCTTAACCCTCCTGGGCATGGAATTCACCAGAGCTGCACAGGTTGCTACTGGAATCCTCTTCCACTCCTCCATGATGACATCACGGAGCTGGTGGATGTTAGACACCTTGAACTCCTCCACCTTCCACTTGAGGATGCGCCACAGGTGCTCAATTGGGTTTAGTCCATCACCTTTACCTTCAGCTTCCTCAGCAAGGCAGTTGACATCTTGGAGGTTGTGTTTGGGGTCGTTATCCTGTTGTAAAACTGCCATGAGGCCCAGTTTTCGAAGGGAGGGGATCATGCTCTGTTTCAGAATGTCACAGTACATGTTGGAATTCATGTTTCCCTCAATGAACTGCAGCTCCCCAGTGCCAGCAACACTCATGCAGCCCAAGACCATGATGCTACCACCACCATGCTTGACTGTAGGCAAGATACAGTTGTCTTGGTACTTCTCACCAGGGCGCCGCCACACATGCTGGACACCATCTGAGCCAAACAAGTTTATCTTGGTCTCGTCAGACCACAGGGCATTCCAGTAATCCATGTTCTTGGACTGCTTGTCTTCAGCAAACTGTTTGCTGGCTTTCTTGTGCGTCAGCTTCCTTCTGGGATGACGACCATGCAGACCGAGTTGATGCAGTGTGCGGCGTATGGTCTGAGCACTGACAGGCTGACCTCCCACGTCTTTAACCTCTGCAGCAATGCTGGCAGCACTCATGTGTCTATATTTTAAAGCCAACCTCTGGATATGACGCCGAACACGTGGACTCAACTTCTTTGGTCGACCCTGGCGAAGCCTGTTCCGAGTGGAACCTGTCCTGGAAAACCGCTGTATGACCTTGGCCACCATGCTGTAGCTCAGTTTCAGGGTGTTAGCAATCTTCTTATAGCCCAGGCCATCTTTGTGGAGAGCAACAATTCTATTTCTCACATCCTCAGAGAGTTCTTTGCCATGAGGTGCCATGTTGAATATCCAGTGGCCAGTATGAGAGAATTGTACCCAAAACACCAAATTTAACAGCCCTGCTCCCCATTTACACCTGGGACCTTGACACATGACACCAGGGAGGGACAACGACACATTTGGGCACAATTTGGACATGTTCACTGTGGGGTGTACTCACTTATGTTGCCAGCTATTTAGACATTAATGGCTGTGTGTTGAGTTATTTTCAGAAGACAGTAAATCTACACTGCTATACAAGCTGTACACTGACTACTCTAAGTTATATCCAAGTTTCATGTCTATAGTGTTGTCCCATGAAAAGATATAATGAAATATTTGCAGAAATGTGAGGGGTGTACTCACTTTTGTGATACACTGTATATATATATATATATATATATATATATATATATACAGTATATATATATATTAAGTAAAGAACTGTGCAGTGCGCATGTGTTTCTAGCTCTTGTTACTAGTCATGTGTGACAAATTTCATGACGCATAGATACATTAACTAATGATGTGTAAATATGTAGTTAATTAATAAATGGATAGTTTATTTAAAAATTTAAATTTGAATCATGAAACAGTGCACCAAACCAAAATATCCAGTCAACAATTTGTGGGCTATAGTCTCTAACTATAGAACAACAGCAAGGTGGATATGGCTAATAAAAGGGCAGGTAAGTGTACACTACAACATCTCAGCAATGCTGTTTTGCCAGAAACATTCATGTCGTTGCAACACACATTAACATGTCACTACCAGGATAGGCCACAGGTGTGTTCAGAATGGTCTACCATCCAAAAAATAGTTGGTCAGTGATGGGTTATGTGTAATAGAAATGTCAATATTGTTTTCCATGCATTTCCCAGCTTTATTCAGTGTTGTGTGTGAAACATAAAGGACAAGGAAACTGTGGAATACTGATTCCATTTACCTTCTCAAAAACACCAACTACAACTGTTGTTCAAGACCTGATACAGTAACTACAGGTATATAATTTGACCTATATACATGTATATATAAAGATGATATACGTATAAACAGTGTCTAATTTAAATAGTCTCTGCATATACAATTTATTGTGCATTACTGAAAGAATGTTAATTAATACAGTAAGTAATTAATTAGTTAACAGCATTACTTAATATGTTAGTAGTTAACAGATGGCTTTATTAATGGCTATTCATATGTCACTCATTAATTTGTTAATGTATACATATCATTAATTCATGATGCACTAATTATTAATTGATGAATTAACTCATTGTTAATACACTGGTAGTTAAGTGTTAGTATATGCTTAGTTATGTACCCGTATTGTAAAGTGCTACCAGTAAATTTCTTCCTCTTCATATTAACACAGTATAAAAATGTTCAGTTTGGGGTTCTGGACCCCCCGCCGCCCTCTCATCACTGCTGGAACATCGCGGCTCTGCGTGCAGGTATAAACGTGTTAAAATGAAGCTTCCTGGCTGTTCCGGCGGATTCTGTGATTACTGCAGATTTTACCGGGTTTTTTGTCTCTAATATCTGAGGTGTGAAACATCCCGCTGCTGAACGTCATTACCGCCATATTAATGGAGTGACGCTGTGAGGACATAAAAAACTCTCACATGGGCGTGTGGACTCGCCCGCAATCGGCACCGCAGGGATTACAGGGGCGGGTTCGACAGACCAGCGGGACGGTGGAGAATTCATGTTCATTTATATTTCAGAACTCACTTCATTAGTTTTAGTAAAATATTTCACTCTCACCACGAGCTCTGAGTCGGAGGATGATGGAGATCGGTGCCTGACACCCGACAGGTGCAGGTGAAAAGAAGCGGTTGCACACATGTCGAAGGGGGACGTGTGCTATGGAGGACCTACCTCTGTCAAGGTCGGGGTCTGAAGCAGTGGAGAAAGCTATAACCGAGGTAATTAGATACAATTAGATTGGGAGAAAAGGGAAAAATACATTAATATATATACATTAAAGTAAATAAATAAATAAATAAAACCCTTGTTTGTTCCATGGAAAAGTACCTAGACAGTTTAGAATAAAAATAAATAAATAAATAATAATAATAGTAATAATAATAATAATAATAATAATAATAATAATAATAAATGTAATATAAATATAAATAAATAAAGAAATTAAATAAAACCCTTGTTTGTTCCTTGGAAAAAAACCTAGACAGTTTAGAATAATGAAATAAATAATAATAATAAATATAAATATAAATTTAAATATAAATATAAATATAAATATAAATATAAATATATAAATAAATAAATATCTAATTTATTCCTCATATATTGAAGTTCAAATTACATATGGCACTCAAATTATTTGGAGAACCAGTTCTCATTTCTGCTCTGTTCCTGTTCTGTCCACTTTCTCAGTCGTGGGCTGCAGATGCAGATTGTTAATGTTTCTGTTATTTTGAACTTGGTGTTGATTTACGCTTTTTAGAACCAGTATTGTTCTACCATGATTAATCATCCTGTACTGCGGTTATTTTTTACTCCTGCAGGCACGGGGCTTCACCTAATGCCTCAGTAATCATAAAGATTACCATGACTGCTGATAAGTGTTCTCTTTTTTTTTTATGTTATTAAACAGGCTGTGGTTTGAGCGTCCGATGCTCCTGTCAGTCATGTTTCTAATATTCAGAATCTTTTTGGACTCTCCAGCTTTAAAACCTTTATAATTGTGAGTTTTCTGAGATCTCTTACAGCTCAGACGTGCAGAATTATTCTCTCACTTCTCGCAGCTATAGATTAAAGCTTAGCACGGCGCAGCTGATTCATACCGTATTTGCAAACTGAAAATGAAGCACTTTTGAGCGTGGGCGCGTAATTACGTCCCCCTGGTAATTTTCTCTGACCTTTCTCCACTCCATTAGCTGCGCAACAAACTGTTTTGGTTCAGGAAAGAGTTATAAGCTGGAGTCTGTAAACAAACCCCGGTGTCGGACGTGAGCTCGAAAGTTCCAAGCCGCAGAATTAGTTTGTAAATAATTTACACGGAATATTAATAACAGAACGAGGTCGGAGAAAAGCATTTAGGTACAAATGGAGCGCGTTAAAACGTAATTATACAGCCGGAATGTTTTCCTGCTCTGATCTGAGCAATAAAACCTAAAATAAAATAGAATTTTTATTAACTAAAGGTGGCGATTGTGATGTTTTGAGTCAGAAACAATGATGGCGCAGCAATCAATAAAAAAAAATAAAAAAATCAATCAACTATCATTCAGTGTCTGTTTTACCACCGATTTATCCTGGTCAGGGTCACTGTGGGTCTGAATCATTTGGCGAAAGCCAGGAAACACCCCACACGGGTTGCCAGTCCATCACAGACACACACACACACACACACACTTATATTTTCACCAGACACTTTTATCTAAAGCGACTTACGGTAATGTCACAATATACTGTCTAAGAAGTTAAGGGTCTTGCTCAAGGGCCCAACAGTGGCAACCTGGCAGTGGAGGGGCTTGAACCAGAGACCTTTTGATTACTAGTCCAGTACCTTAACCGATAGGTTACAACTGCCCAGTAGCCCAGAGATGTTCACAAAATACAAGTCCGAGTCAAGTCACTAGTCTTTAGGCTAGAGTCCGAGTCAAGTCACTAGTCTTTAGGCTAGAGTCTGAGTCAAGTCGCGAGCCTTTAGGCTAGAGTCTGAGTCAAGTCACAAGTCTTTAGACTAGAGTCTGAGTCAAGTTGTGAGTCTTTAGGCTAGAGTCCGAGTCAAGTCACAAGTCATTAGGCTAGAGTCCGAGTCAAGTCACGAGTCTTTAGGCTAGAGTCTGAGTCAAGTCATGAGTCTTTAGGCTAGAGTCTGAGCCAAGTCACGAGTCTTTAGGCTAGAGTCCGAGTCAGGTCACAAGTCTTTAGGCTAGAGTCTGAGTCGTCACGAGTCTTTAGGCTAGAGTCTGAGTCAAGTCTCAAGTCTTTAGGCTAGAGTCTGAGTCAAGTCACTAGTCTTTAGGCTAGAGTCTGAGTCAAGTCACGAGCCTTTAGGCTAGAGTCTGAGTCAAGTCACTAGTCTTTAGGCTAGAGTCTGAGTCAAGTCACGAGCCTTTAGGCTAGAGTCTGAGTCAAGTCACAAGTCTTTAGACTAGAGTCTGAGTCAAGTCGTGAGTCTTTAGGCTAGAGTCCGAGTCAAGTCACAAGTCATTAGGCTAGAGTCCGAGTCAAGTCACGAGTCTTTAGGCTAGAGTCTGAGTCAAGTCATGAGTCTTTAGGCTAGAGTCTGAGCCAAGTCACGAGTCTTTAGGCTAGAGTCCGAGTCAGGTCACAAGTCTTTAGGCTAGAGTCTGAGTCGTCACGAGTCTTTAGGCTAGAGTCTGAGTCAAGTCTCAAGTCTTTAGGCTAGAGTCTGAGTCAAGTCATGAGTCTTTAGGCCAGAGTCTGAGTCAAGTCACAAGCCTTTAGGCTAGAGTCTCAGTCAAGTCATGAGTCTTTAGGCTAGAGTCTGAGTCAAGTCATGGGTCTTTAGGCTAGAGTCTGAGTCAAGTCACGAGTCTTTAGGCTAGAGTCTCAGTCAAGTCATGAGTCTTTAGGCCAGAGTCTGAGTCAAGTCACAAGCCTTTAGGCTAGAGTCTCAGTCAAGTCATGAGTCTTTAGGCTAGAGTCTGAGTCAAGTCACGAGTCTTTAGGATAGAGTTAGAGTCAAGTCACAAGTCTTTAGGCTAGAGTCCGAGTAAAGTCACGAGTCTTTAGGCTAGAGTCCGAGTCTAGTCACGAGTCTTTAGGCTAGAGTCCGAGTCAAGTCACAAGTCTTTAGACTAGAGTCCGAGTCAATATAAGCTACACCAAACATATATTGTAAATGTAGCGTAGAAATAAAGAAATAATCGGTAAGTTCAGATAAAAACAACAACAGATTAGCGAGTGTATTTAGCTGTTTTACTTCGTGTCTTTACTTTCCTCCTCATTGTGTAAATGAATGTAATTTCTGTAACAAGAAGGTTCCAGTTAAAAGCTTCAACTGATACGTTTTGTTTTCATTGCAAAACAAAAGCGCTCGATAAATCACGGCACAGCGGCCAAAATCCCAAACACAGCAAAAACAATCATAACCGCTGCTTACCTTAGCTTCTGTTCTTCCAGATGCTATTACATTTATGAGCGTGTGTCCCATTAGGAATAGAATCCGTTATTTTGTAAATGTGCTTATAATTAAAAACCTCCAAACTTTTCCCGATTGTGAAGTAAAACATGAACTCGTTAGAAAGAGTTTTTAAACACCGTGTCCACTCACTGTCCACTCTATTAGACACTCCTACCTAGTTGGTCCACCTTGTAGATGTAAAGGGTGTCACGGTCGTGCCTCAGTAAGCACTAACATTATGTGCTGATATTTACTGTAAATGATAAATTGAAGTGTGAAGCGTTTACCAGGTTCTCCCTTCAGTAACCCCTCTAAAAGTCCTCAGTGCTTCACTACCCCCTGTCAGAGCTGAAAAATGGATTTTTTATGATCTTTCTAACCTCGGAAAATGCATCACACACACATAAACACACACACACACACACACACACACACACACAAACAAAATACACACACACACACACACATACAAAACAGAATCAAGAGTTCCTTCATGAGAAATGTGAAATAACTAAAACCTTTTGTATTATTTTTTTTAATTAATTAATTATAAATAATTATTTACAAAGAAATAATAAAGATATTTATTATTTTTTGTAGATAAATGATTGCAACACGTATTGTATTATTATTATTATTATTATTATTTATGATGTATATTTATTTATTTATTTTATTAGTAAATAATTGCAAAACAAACTTTTTTATTGTTATTATTATTAATATTATTATTATTACAGTTATTATTATTATTATTATTAATATTATTATTATTATTATTAATATTATTGTTATCACTATTATTATTATTTTTTATTACTGTTATTACTATTATTATTATTATTATTATTACTGTTATTATTATTATTGCTATTATTATTTATGATGTATTTCTATTTATTTATTTTGTTAATAAATAATTGCAAAACAAACTTTATTATTATTATTATTATTATTATTATTATTAATATTATTACTGTTATTATTATTATTATTATTATTAATATTATTATTATAATTTTTGTCAATAAATAATTGCAAAAGAAACTTCTTTATTATTATTATTATTATTATTATTATTATGTATTTTTATTTATTTATTTTTGTCAATAAATAATTGCAAAAACTTCTTTATTATTATTATTGCTGTTATTATTATTATTATTATTATTATTAGAAGCGCTTTAGTTGTTCAACATTTAAGTCTTAGCGTCTTACAGGAAATAAAAATAAACCTTGATGGATCTGTGGTGGGTTGAACGAGGTCGTTGCCTGAACGTGGCAGAGAGCCTTAAACGTCGCCTCTGGACAGAAGAATCAGAAATTCTTTGTGTGTGTTCGTTTCTCTCAAGCTTTTCTCTGAAGTGTCGTTTTATAGAAGCAGAAACTCATTCAGGCATAAAGCGAAGCGACTTAAGGTTCAGGGCCACTTCTCAAGGGCCCGACAGAGCTGTCTGACAGTGCTGGGGTTCAAACTTAAAGGATCTTTTGGTGACGAGTGCTGAACTTCAACTGCTGAGACACTCAGTGTGCAATAAAATTTAACCGAGAGAGGAACCCTGAGAAGAACCTTGTGAGAAAACAAGAGAGGAACACTGAGAGGAACCCTGAGAATAACCTTGTGATGAAACAAGAGAGGAACCCAGAGAGGAACCCTAAGAAGAACCTTGTGAGGAAACAAGAGAGGAACCCTGAGAAGAAATCTAGAGAGGAGACCTGAGAGGAACCCCTGAGAAGAACCTTGTCTTGGTTCAAATGTTAAACCTTGATAAGTATGATTAGCACTATTACGTCACAGCAAGAAGGTCATGGGTTCGACTCCCAGCTGGAGCCATCCGGGTCCTTTCTGTGTGGAGTTTGCATGTTCTTCTCGTGGCTGTGTGGGTTTCCTCTGGGAAGTCAGGGAATTGAACCCAGGACCTGTTTATTATAGCTAGAAGCACATCAGTACTTGTACATCATTGATTGTATTTACCTGTTAGTGATGGTGTTGCTGAAAGACCTCGACTCAATAATTAGTGGTTCTGTTATTATAACCCATTATAATCATCTCAGCGGTTCGTACGATGTATTTATAGACACTTAAATCATGGAACAACCACACAGCCAATCCATTCCACTGAATCCATGACTGACAGGTTCAGGCTTCCTCCCATCCGTCCCTCTTTGTTTTTCCTCAGCGTGTGTCGGGCAGCATTAGCATCAGACTCACGTCCGGCCTGGACGAGGTTTCTTCAGGACAAACGGCAGGCGGTGAAATGACAAAGGCCATTAGAGACGATTTCCAGGCGGCTACAGAAACAGCTTCATATTTCACATTCCTGGTTACAGCTAAAAATAGAGAGATTTTAGATTAGTGCTCTTTTTGTGGTGTAATAATAACAAAGCCAAACTCAACATGAATGCACATATATGAACACAAATAGTGTGTACTGTTTATAATAATAATAATAATAATAATAATAATAATAATAATAATAACAATATTAATAATATATATATATATATATATATATATATATATATATATATATATATATATATATATATATATTTATATACGATTTGTATTTTATATATAGACATAAAAATTTATTTGTATTTATTTATTTATTTTAGCAGATCTGTGCATATCCTTGCACCTCAGTGGTTGGGCTGATTTCACCAAACATTAACCAATCATGTCCGTGCAGACGCCCGACCGGCCGATAGCACAGATGAGATTTGACCCCCATATCCCCAGTTATGTACTTGCTCTTTGTTTAGATAATTTTCCTGATTATTATCCGGATCAGGTTAAAGAAGCTAAAATAGCAAATAATGGCATAATAAAACAAATCAGTATATTAATAACATCAGCTCTATTTACTGTTCTATGTACTGCTCTATCTACTGCTCTATCTACAGCTCTATCTACTGCTTTATCTACAGCTCTATCTACAGCTCTATCTACTGCTTTATCTACAGCTCTATCTACAGTTCTATCTACTGCTTTATCTACAGCTCTAGCTATGCTTTATCTACAGCTCTATCTACAGCTCTATCTACTGCTTTATCTACAGCTCTATTTACAGCTTTATCTACAGCTCTATCTACTGCTTTATCTACAGCTCTATCTACAGCTCTATCTACAGCTCTATCTACTGCTTTATCTACAGCTCTATCTACAGCTCTATCTACTGCTTTATCTACAGCTCTATCTACAGCTCTATCTACTGCTTTATCTACAGCTCTATCTATGCTTTATCTACAGCTCTATCTACAGCTCTATCTACTGCTTTATCTACAGCTCTATCTACAGCTTTATCTACAGCTCTATCTACTGCTTTATCTACAGCTCTATCTACAGCTCTATCTACAGCTCTATCTACTGCTTTATCTACAGCTCTATCTACAGCTCTATCTACAGCTCTATCTACTGCTTTATCTACAGCTCTATCTACAGCTCTATCTACTGCCTTATCTACAGCTCTATCTACAGCTTTATCTACAGCTCTATCTACTGCTTTATCTACAGCTCTATCTACAGCTCTATCTACAGCTCTATCTACTGCTTTATCTACAGCTCTATCTACAGCTCTATCTACAGCTCTATCTACTGCTTTATCTACAGCTCTATCTACAGCTCTATCTACAGCTCTATCTACAGCTCTATCTGTCTAAACACAATTATTTTAATGCACTCTGCAAATGATGGTAAATATTTATTAAACATCAAGGCTTTTGTGCATTTATTGTTTACACACAGATCCACTCAGAGCACTCCGACTCACTCCCGCACTTTCTATTGAATAAAACGTGGGTGGCAGCAGAAGAGGGTTAAATCAACCTCTGGCAACCGATGACCTTTAAAAATGCTTTTGGCTGATTGTTTATCGTGTTGTACATTATTCAGCACTGCTTCACACAGAGACCCAACCGCTCGGGTACAATCTATGATTCGAGATATTTTTCCTTCACTCGTGGGTCTCTGTCGCTGATGGAACGTTTCAATTCTTAACCCGGTCACTGTGACATGCGACGTGTAAATATAGCATTTAAATAAACCAGATTTAGTCTAAAGTGAACAGTGACAGAATTATCTTCACTAAAGATTAAATTAGTATCTAATGATGCACACTGGAGAAAAATTAATGAGGCATTTAGAGGCATTCATTGTCTGTTTTACCACTGCTTTATCCTGGTCAGGGTCTCAGTGGGTCATATTCACTGGGCGAAAGGTAGGAAACACCCCGGACAAGTCGCCAATCCATCACAGGGCACACACACAATCATACACACTTCACTGTTGGAGGAAACCGGAGTCCTGGAAAATAACAGGAAACCCACACAGACACAGGGAGAACATGCAAACTCCACACAGAAAGCACCCGGATTGTTCCATCTGGGAATCGAACCCAGGACCTTCTTGCTGCGAAGCGACTGTGCTACCCACCGAGCTAGTGTTCCTTCCAAATGTGATGGCTGCACCCTCTCACTGTCTGTCTGATTGTTGTGGTTTTCACTGAGAGACAGGTCCAAACTGCAGGCAGGCCAGCCCAGCACCTGCACTCTCCTATTAAATTTAAGCTTGTCATTTGTGCAGAGAGTCACAAAATACGAGTCCGAGTCAAGTCACGAGTCTTTGGGTTGGAGTCCCAGTCAAGTCACGAGTCAATATAATCTACACAAAACATATATTATAAATGTAGTGTAGAAATAAAGAAATAATCGATAAGTTCAGATAAAAACAACAACAGATTAGCGAGTGTATTTAGCCGTTTTACTTTGTGTCTTTACTTTCCTCCTCATTGTGTAAATGAATGTAATTTCTGTAACAAGAAGGTTCCAGTTAAAAGCTTCAACTGATACGTTTTGTTTTCATTACAAAACAAAAGCGCTCGATAAATCACGGCACAGCGGCCAAAATCCCAAACACAGCAAAAACAATCATAACCGCTGCTTACCTGAGCTTCTGTTCTTCCAGATGCTATTACATTTATAATCATGTGTCCCATTAGGAATAGAATCCGTTATTTTGTAAATGTGCTTATAATTAAAAACCTCCAAACTTTTCCTGGTCGTGAAGTAAAACAGGAAGTCGTTAGAAAGCCGATCGAGCGTTTCATTACCGCGTCACCTGTGTGACGCAAACCGAATAAATGCAAATAACAGCATTTCTTACTAACAATTACAATCAGAAGCTCTGATTGGTTCAGAAAGCGTCTTTCAACCATTAGCACCGATTCTGTAGGAGCGTTCCATTCACCCCGGTTGTTCCTGTGAAGTGCACTACGTAGGGTATTCCACCATTTTAAGTGAGATTCTGATCCAAAGGTAACGAAAATGTTCAAATGGAGTGAACTTCAGACTGTGTAGGGAGTAGGGAGCGACGCTTCATCACTACACCGGAAGCTGGCTGGAACATTTACACATTGTGTGTGTTGTGGGATAAGACGGCCGGAGCGTTATTATTATTAGAGAGCAGAATATGACACGATCAGAATGATGTCGGATCATATATATATACGTATATATACAGTATATACCTCTCTCAGTTGCAACAGAGTTTATAGTCCAACCCATATCTTGAAGTGGAATTTCATGTGTGTGTGTGTGTGTGTGTGTGTGTGTGTGTGTGTGTGTGTGTGTGAATAAGGAAGGCGAGTTACACATCGTCCAGCATTTTGATAGCCTGCAGCTAGAAGCTGTTCCTCAGGCTGCTAGTCCTGGATTAAATACTGCGGTACCGTCTGTCTATTGTAAACAGTCCATGAGCAGTGTGAGTGGTGAGTGGTCAGTGGTCATCTTCAGAGCCTTCTTTAGACACGGGGTCTAAATCTCACTGATGTTTAATTTGTAGCTGTTAAAACATGACTCTGATGGTTCAGGAGTCTGAAGTTTCCTCCCTGAGATCAGGAGCAGGCTCCTCCATTCCTGACATTAACACTGACGTTCATTATCTGGAGTTTTAGATTTTAATTAATTTGCAGTACTCGGATCCCTCAGGTGCTTTTATGTCACACAGCGGCTCATTGTCACCGTTTTAATCTTTAATTAGTGACCACGTCCTTTACATCAGAGCCTCAAGGGCACCGACGTATTATTACTAAAGAATGTAGAACGTCTCATTATTATTATTTTTATTATTTTTTATATTATTATTTTATTATTATTATTATTATTATTATTATTATTATAATTATTATTACTACTATTATTATTACTACTATTATTATTACTACTATCATTATTACTACTATTATTATCATTATTACTATTATTAATATTATTACTTTTATTATTATTAATTATTATTATTATTATTATTATTATTATTAATAATAATAATTATTATTACTGCTATTATTATTATTATTAGTAGTAGTAGTAGTAGTAGTATGTATGTATGTATGTATGTATACTAGTAGTAATAGTAATAGTTGTAATAATAATAGTACAAGAATTAGCAATAGTAGTAGTAATAATAGTAGTAATAATAATAATACAAAAAGTAGCAAAGAGAGTAGTAGTAGTATGTGTACTAGCAGCAATAGTACAAGAAGTAACAAAGGAAATAGTAGTGGTAGTAGTAGTAGTAGTAGTAGTAGTAGTAGTAGTAGTATTTATACTAGTAATAATAGTATATATTCTCTTAGCTTTTCTCGACAACTAATTGTTTATTTACTTGTTCTATTGTTTATTGCTATGTTTTGCTTTATTGAATTTGTTTTATTAAATAGATTGTTGCTGGTTATTTTATTTTTATTTATTTATTTATTTAGTTATTTAGTTAGTTAGTTATGTATGACTATGTTCATTATTTCCACGCTGTTTGTAGGCCTCTGTTGTACAGTGACCTTGGGTTTCCTGAAAGGCGCTTATATATATTTTTTTATTGTTATTATATAAGAAATAGTAGTGGTAGTAATAGTATTAGTAGCAGTAGTAGTATTAGTAGTAGTATTGGTAGTAGTAGTAGTAGTAGTATAAATTAAAGTAGTAATAGTAATAATAGTATTAGTAATTAAGTAGTAATCATAGTAGTAGCAGCATTAGTATTAGTAGTGGTAGTGGAATAATTGTAGTAGTATTATTTACACTAGTGGTAATAGTAATAGTAGTAATAATAATACAAAAAGTAGTAATGCTAGTAGTGGTAATATACGTAGTAGTGGTAGTAGTACTCGTAGTAGTAATAGTAAGAGTGGTAGTAGCAGCAGTAGTGGTGGTGGTGGTAGTAACAGTAATAATAGTAACTGTAATAATAGTAATCGTAGCAGTAGTAGCATTAGTATTATAATTATATCGACCTTAGCATCACTCAACAGCTCTAGAATAAACTGGAACATCAGCGCCCAGCCATACAAATTGTGTCAGCACAAATCCCCACATTTATTTATTCATTCATTTATTCAGTTGTGCCCATTCAGGTGTCCAAACACTTTTGGTAATATAGTGTATATTTAAAATACTTAGAACAGCTTCACCCTGTTATTATGATTTTATTTTATTAGTTTTGCTTAATTTTGTAGCTGTTTTAAGTTTATAGTTCAACAGTTTAAGAGGAGGAAATAAATATGGAGTAATTATCACTTCCTCCCTCTATAAACCCGGCACCAAAATTTAAGAGCGGAGTAAATGTTTAATGTGTGTGTGTGTGTGTGTGTGTGTGCGTGTGTGTGTGTGCGTGTGTGTGTGTGTGTGTGCGTGCGTGTGTGTGTGCGTGTGTGTGTGTGTGTGTGTGTGTGTGTGGCCACTTAATTAATCCGACTTCAAATAAAAGCAGATTTAAGATGTTCTCACACTGTATAAATGATGCACTTGGAAAGCATGCATTGCAACATGCGCTAATAACGCAGCGGGAACGTTTGGGTTTATTTACCGCCGAACGTCGTGATAAATGTTAGCGAGGCGTCTTTAGCAGCGACGTAGGGAGCGGAGAGAGAAACTGTGTGTGTATTTAGTGTCAGAGCTCTGATCAGATATGAACGGCTTTCCTGAGGTCAGTACTTGAGTATTTACAGCTTCTAAATGTGCAGCAACAGTTTAGGGAAGGACCTCTCCTCAATACATATGTACAAATTCCCACAGACACATATCAAAGTCTTTTGAAAAGACTTCCTATAAGAGTCGCAGCTGTTACAGCCACAAAAATGAGAGCAAAAGTATTGGGACGCCCGCTCTAATCTTTTAATTCACGTTTCAGCCATAACAGTTGCTAACAGGTGTAATAAATCAGTCATATAAAAGAAAGCACATGCGTCCAGATTTGCAGCAACAGTTTAGGGAAGGTCCTTTCCTGTTTTAGCATGACTTGCACAAAGCGAGCTCTATAAAGAAACTCCAGTGTCCTGTACAGAGCCCTGACCTCAGCCCCACTCACTTTTATTCAGATAAATATAACATACATGATCTGAGAGTCCCTTACAAAGTGCATTTTTTTGTTTGTTGTATTATTTAATTATTTATTTATTTATTTATCTATTTATGTATTTATTTATTCATTTATCTATTTATTTATCTATTTATTTATTCATTCATTTGTTTATTTATTCATTTATCTATTTATTTATTTATTTGTTTATTTATTTGTTTGTTTATTTATTTATTTATTTTAATTGTTACTTTTAATAGGGTCTGATTCACTGGCGAAAGACAAGAAACATCTCGGACAGGTTGCCAGTCCATTGCAGGGAAAACACACACACACACACATACACACACACACACACATTATGGGGACTTTGGTATCTCCAATTAACCTGACTGCACGTCTTTGGACTGTAGGAGGAAACCGGAGCTCCTGGAGGAAACCCACACAGACACGAGGAGAACATGCAAACTCAACACAGTAAGGACTCGGACCGTTCCGCCTGAAAATCGAACCCAGGACCTTCTTTATGTAAAGGCGACAGTGCCACCCACCAAGCCACTCTACTTTTATAATAACGTTTCAGAGCTTATGTGCTTTTTAACTATTAATGTGAGTGTTGCATTTAGCCTTTACTAGCGTTTACCAAGCTAGTTTGTTATTTAGACCAGCGCTCCCCAACCTTTTTCGCGCCACGGACCGGTTTCATATGAGATATAATTTCACGGACCGACTGGGCGTGAGGACGAGCTTAATAAAAAACACAAAATGCATAACAATACTACTCACCAATTATGGAAAATCAGTGGGAACCCTGAGATTTTCAAACATGAGACTCGATATGATGTATTCGAGATCCCAGCTCTGGTGTGCTAGCATGTGTTTTTAATAACAGTAATAATAATAATAATAATAATAATAATATTAATAATAGTAATAATAATAATAATAATAATAATAATAATAATAAATAATAATTATAATTATTATTATTATTATTATTATTATTATTAATAAATAATAGTAATAATAATAATAATAAATAAATAATAATAATAATAAAGAAGTTCCGTCATTCTAATTTCAGAATTTCTGAGCTTGTAAACACTTGTATTTTTTAGCTTCTCCAGTTTTGCTAACATCTGCAGTTCATAAGTCTGACACGACCTGCGACAGATCACACTCGCTCCGTCCTCCCCGGGCGAGGATTTCAGGTCTAGTGAAGCTGTGACTAAATACTAGCGAGCGTTCGCTAAAAGATTAATAGTGAGCGTTGTGTCGACCTCAGCAGCGCTCCACTCTCCTGCCACCGTGTTAGCTTTAGAAAACAGTGAGCTAATGTCACGTCAGGAGAGGAAGAATATAGCGAGCGATACGGCCTGGGAACGCAGGTTTAAATAAACGGCGTGAAACAGCGTTAGCACGTTTCGGCGGCGTCAGCGTCTCTGCTAGTATTTTTTTTATTTATTTTTCCTTCAGTTTGACAGATTTGATATTTGTTCTGTCACGCTGTTGAGGCCGCGTTCACATCTCCACCGTTTAACAAACGCTTTCATCCTAATCGACCTAGAGCTGTGACTGGATTTAACGCAAACAACAGAGGAAACTCGGCAAATACGCTACACAGCCAAAAGTATTTGGACGCCTGACAATGAGCTTGTCGGACATCCTGTTTCATAAACAAATAGCATTAAAATAGACTGACCTCTGTGTAATCTTTTAGGTAGAACAACAGCCGCTTATTTGAGAAGCTTTTCACGTGACTTTGAAATATGTCTGTGGGAATTTGTGCCCATTCCGTCAAAAGCTGAAAGCCTCAGTCGATGTTCCGGTTCATCCCAGAGCTGTTGAGTGGAGCTGAGCTCAGGGCTCTGTGCAGGACGCTGGAGTTTCTTTAATCGCAGGTATGCTGAAACAGGAAAGGACCTTCCCTAAATATAATTTCCTTTATATCATTGATTCATTACAGCTGTTTGCAATTGTTCTGGTTAAAACACATGAAATCAATAATTAGAAGGGGCGTCCCAATACTTTTGTGCCTACTAACTACCTCAGTATTTATAGTTATTCAGTCAGATCATCACTCAGAATTAAGGCGCCTCAGTAGGAGCATTTTAAGGGAGCTAAGAATTTAGACATGCCCTCTTCTCAGGAGTGTAGGATGATGTATAACGTCTGTCTAGAGAGCGAGAGAGAGCCATAAGTGGCCATAAGTATGAGGACGCCTGTGCACGAGTTGAATGGTGCATAAGTTTTGTGCACCGCCGTCACACTTCATAGGAAATAACGGCACAAAAGCGGTTTTGTCACTTCTCATATGAATGTGCCGGTGCTGAACGGAATACAGTATTTTAGGATCAAGCATCTCCACCATTAAGAAGCATCAGGAAACAATAAAGAAGTAAAACTAAAGTGCAGCTTTTATTGTATTTTTATTGATGTTTAACTGTTAGTAATTGTATTTCAGTGTGTTTATATTATATTTGTGTTATTTTCAGTGTTTAAGTGTCAAAAACAACCTCATTATTTTACATGAGACTAAAATATCTGCAGCTCCACGGGACCATGGACGCATTAACAGGTTTCACAAACATCCTTATGGGAAAAAATACCTCGAAACTCAACGTCTTTAAAACTCGACGCCACTCCCAGAACCAACTGACGTCCAGTTTTAAGCTGCCGCGGTATATAAATATGCCTTGATGACCTGTGCAAGCGTACTCATTAATATGTTTTAGCTGGGGTGGCACTGATTGCACCTCCCAGCAAGAAGGTTCTGGGTTTGATTCCTTTCTGTGTGGAGTTTGCATGTTCTCCCTGAGTCTGTGTGGGTTTCCTCCGGGTGCTCTGGTTTCCTCCCACAGTCTAAAGACGTGCAGTCAGGATAACTGGAGCTATTAAATTGACTTAAGTGTGTGTGTGTGTGCCATGTGATGGACTGGCGACCTGTCCGGTGCGTTTTCACCCACTGAATCGGACCCACCGTGACCCTGACCAGGATAAAGCAGTGGTAAAACAGACAATGAATGAACCTAATTAGTTCCTTTTATTTTGGACCTCAGTACATCGCTGCTTTAAGAATTCAGTCTAACGAGCCTCATTATCTCTGAGCGGAACCTTGATTGCGGTAATGAAACAGCGATTAAGAAAAAGCAAATAATAATAATGTGAGAAAAATGAACATCTGTAAACACTGCTAATCCAATCAGATGTTCTTTTTTATTCGCATTACCAGAAAACAATTAAAGCTCCTCAGATGTGATTACACATCCCGTTATGACTGTAAAATCACGTCCGATCGTATCGATCCAGAAAAAACAAAGCCACTGATTCGTCTCATTAAAGCACATGAAATTAAACCGAACTCCCGACTAATCATGCCGACCGAAGACGGTGAACCTCCTGTAATTAGGGGGCCGCTGAGCTGGACTTAATGAAGCCAATCAGGATCCGGAGACGCCCCGTTCGACCCGGCCGGGGATTCATGAGGATTTCGGAACCGAAAGTAACAAGCGTCTGGTGTTTCATCAGCAAGCGCTCTCCTGGGTATCGGACTGATGATTCCACACTGTGGATACCCTCCGAATCCAAAGGAAGGACCTTCCCCAAACTGTTGCCACAAAGTAGGAAGCATTTAATATATTATTATTATTATTATTATTATTATTATTATTATTATTATTATTATTATTATTATTATCATCATTATATGTTTTATTATTATTATTACTATTATTATTATTATTATTATTATTTGTTTATTATTATTATTATCATTGTTGTTGTTATTACTTATTATTATTATTATAATTTGTTTATTATTATTATTATTATTATTTATATTATTATTATTATTATTATTATTATTATTTCTTTTATTATTATTATTATTATTATTATTAATATTATTATTATTAAAGATGTAATCTGTGTGATCTTTTCAGCCATAACAGCAGCCGCTCTTCTGAGAGGGCTTCTCATTTTTAAATATTATAAAGTATGGCTGTGGGAATTTGTGCCCATTCAGTCAAAGGAGCATTTAATTTCCAGTCAATTCCAGAGTTTGGCTTGTTGACTGGGGGCTAAGGTCAGGGCTCTGTGCAGAACGCTGGAACTGGAGCTTTGTGCACAGGGGCACAGTCATGCCAAATCAGAAAAGGGACCTTCCCTAAACTGTTGCCTTTATATTATTGATTTATTACACCTGTTAGTGACTGTTGTTGGTAAAACACATGAATTCAGTCATTAGAAAAGGCGTCCTGATACTTTTGTCCATATAGTGTAGCACCAAACACACACACACACACACACACACACACACACACACACACACACACAACCACACACACACTAAATTCCTTTTATAGCAAATGAAACTGGAGGAAGTTTGGAAGTTATTTTTATATATACGGGTGACATTATCGAGACACTAACTCAGAACCGAACGTCTGAACTCCATCATCGCTGACAATGACATCTGACCATTAAAATTCAATTCTGGTGTGAGTGTGTGTTTCTGCTTTCATTCAGAAGTCGAAAAATGTGTAATATTAAATATTATTGGTGAAAAAAATGATAAAAAGGTTAATGTGATAACATTCTGACTTATAGTTGAGGTCAAACGTTTACATACATGTGTAAGGGTCTCGTACACCAGTGATTCTTAACCAGGGCCCATAGTTCCAGTCGGTGCCACAATGAAGCAGATACGTTGAGTTTCAAGGTATTTTTCTCATAAGGATGTTTGTGAAACCTGTTAATGCGTCCATGGTCCCGTGGAGCTGCAGATATTTTAGTCTCATGTAAAATAATGAGGTTGTTTTTGACACTTAAACACTGAAAATAACACAAATATAATATAAACACACTGAAATACAATTACTAACAGTTAAACATCAATAAAAATACAATAAAAGCTGCACTTTAGTTTTACTTCTTTATTGTTTCCTGATGCTTCTTAATGGTGGAGATGCTTGAGCCCTTCAGCACCGGCGCATTCTCAAGAGAAGTGCCGTTACAGTAGACCCTTGAGTTACGAACCGTTTACAATATGAACATTTTGGGTTACGAACGACCTTTTTCAACTTAACGTACAAACAAATTTCGGATTACAAACCGAAATTCGCGAAACACGTGATGTCACGAAAAAGTTGACTCCGAGCGTCTCTCTCTCTCTCTCTCTCTCTCTATATATATATATATATATAAATATATATATATATATATATATATATATATATATATATATATATATATACTGTATATACTGTATATATATAAACAGTATATATAAATAATAAATAGGAAACATTATATAAAAACCTTTATTTATTTATTTATTTATTTATTTATTTATTTATTTATTTATTTATTTATTTATTTATTTATTCATTTATTCATTTATTTATTTATTTATTTATTTATTTATTTATTTATTTATTTATTTATTACACCTACAAAATACAATGCTACTGAAATAAAGAAGGAAATAATAATAATAATTATTATTATTATAATAATAATTATAATAATAATAATAATACTAATTTAAGGTTTAAGGGAAAATATACTTGTATTTATAACAAAAAAGACCATTTAAGACATTAGAGAGGTTAGGGGTAAGGGGGGGTTTGGGAGGTCTGGCACGGATTAATTCTATTTACATTCTTTCTTATGGGAAAAATAGGTTTAACTAACGAACATTTTGACTTAAGAACAGCCCTTCAGAATCAATTAAATTTAGAAGTCAAGGGTCGACTGTATTTCCTATGAAGTGTGACGGCAGTGCACAAAACTTAGCGTGACTTATTGTAGTAAAACAGCGAGTGAGGAATGTGATTAGTGGAGGAACTTATGAGCAGTAATAATGAAGAGAAGTTTAGTGCTCCTGTCTCCTTCTTTTACTACATTAAACCACGTTAAGCTTTATTTTCAACCAGAAGCGTTTTAGACTCTGGGAGAAGCTGATTCTGATTCTCACAGTTTCTCAGAAGCTGGAGCTGTAACACAAGTTTAAAAGTGAAACAGGGAGGAGAATCCAGATAAACACAGATACATGTGGAGCTGTAACCCTGGATCTGATGGTTATTCCACACTAATGCAGATTGGTTGAGTTTCATAGATTCATAGATTTCGAGTTTGTATGATGTTAATGTTGAAGGTACCCGTGTAATTCTTCCTACATGGTGTGAGGATGATTGTGAAAATCAATTTTCACGTCGTCACACGTGTTCTGAGGTGGCTCCAAATAATCAGCACACCTTTATTTTCTCTCTGTGGTGTCTGTCTGTTACTAACAGAACCAGATAATGATGGAAACCGGTGGGTCGGGTCATTTTCAACCACGCCGACGACTCAACAAGGCCAAACGTGAGGGATAAACACTCAGCGTCCTTCACTGCCTGGCATCAAGAAGACTTTTTTTTTCTCCCCGCGTCACCCTGGTTGCTGATTTCGGAACAGCTCTCTGAGCCCCTGTGCCAGGAGCATGCGGAGTTTTCCCACGCGCCACGCTTCAATTAGTGAACTGTGATGTCAGGGTCCTGAAGGCATCCACCCGTGCTTTACCGATGCCAGCGTACATCAGCAGAACCGGAGCTGTGGGTGGCATCGGTCTCAAAGGCTCCGATCCGAACAAGCCTGTGTTTGAAATCACGAACACTCTGGAACAGCACCGTGAAGTGATATTTTGAGGAGCGCTGACGAGATTTTCTGTGTGTTTTTGTGACGCATAATTTTATAGAACTGAGACTGAAGCTGGAGTTTAGAAGGTGTAATATTTAATATGATTAATTTTATAATAATAAAAATAATACATTGTTTAAGAATAATAATAATAAAATAAAAAAATGTTTAAAAATAATAAATAAATTAATAAATTAATTAATTGTAGACTGTCAGCCAGGCCTTCTCAGCCAACATTCACATTTACATTTTCAGCATTTAGCAGACGCTTTTCTCCAAAGCGACTTACACAATGAGCTGAACACGATGAGCAATTGAGGGTTAAGGGTCTTGCTCAGGGACCCAACAGTGGCAACTTGGTGGTGGCGGGGCTTAAACCGGCAACCTTCTGTTTACTAGTCTAGTTCCTTAACCACTGAGCTATCACTGGCCCCACATCAGTCCCTGACCCTGACAGAATGGGCTAATTAGGAAATATTATATAAAAACTATGTATTTATTTATTTATTTATTTATTTAATTTAGTGTATTTATTTATTTATTTGTGTATTTATTTATTTATTGATTTATGTATTTATTTATTCATTTGTGTTTTTATTTATTTATTTTTAGTGTATTTATGTATTTATCTGTGTATTTATTTATTTAGTTATTTTTGAGCTTTGGGGGTTTTTGCATTAATAAAACATTCTTCTTCAATCTTGAACTCTTCGCTCATGATGTTATTCGCAAATCTAACAGGCCCACCTGCCATAGAGATCAGCAGGGAGGGCACAGATATAGAATCATGCCCATTTGCATTGCCATTTACAGGTATGCCCAGCAGAGAAAGCATAGAGGCGCAAATGATTCACTTAAAAGAAAACGACACATCAGTCATTCACATCTTGTTGAGTGGGTGTTCGCTCCTGGTGGAAGGGTTCTTATGCATCACGGTTTCATGCTTCTCTGAAACCCAGATGCCAGCATCAATTCAGTTCAAATTTGGCACCTTTTTGTCTGTCATAAAAGAACCCTGGACGAGCGCGTGACCGAGCTGCTCCGGAGGTGTTAGAATTTATTTTGAAAATAATATTAATATCTGTCCACTGATCTGTGATATAAATGTAATTTCTGTATGAATCCAATCTTTACTTTAAATTGATCAACATCCTGCACAGACTCTCTTTATGTCGCTTGGCGTAGTCCAGATCATGTATTTCACGTAAGTGTTTAACACATTTAGACATAAAACTGCACTGAAAATAAACGAGGAGAGGCAGCCAGTACCTCCGCCTCACTGCAGGGGGCGTGAGTGAGCCCATTTGTGTTGAATAAACATGAACAGAACAAACGCTGCTATAAATTAACGTTCTTCCTTGGCCTATATGTGTGTGTGTGTGTGTGTGTGTGTGTGTCTGATCTGAGCCATGAAACACGTCCAGTTATTAAATAATTAAATAATACATTTAAGCTGCTCTATTAAATGAATATGAATTCGTGAATCTGGGAACCGCACCGCACGTCACTGCTCTGAAATGCTGACCGCAGATGAGTCGATCTGATGTCAGTGACCCCCCGCATCGATCTGTGGTTTGGCTTTTCTTATTCTTCATTGTGTTAGCTAATGAAAGCTAGTAGTTAACATCAGCTAGGTTTTCCAAGAAATCCAACATCACAACGCCACAGACTATGCTAGGGTGGGACCGTTTTTAGAGTGGAGCTCCTCTAAGTTGCATTACAGTCACCCCAGTAGTTCCCTGTATTGGTGAAGTGGACCATTTAAAGTGAGGTTCCGAACCGTAGGAGGCGAAGTTGTTCAGTAGGAAGAGAACTTCAGACTGTAGGGAGTCGTGAGTGACGCTTCATCGCTACACAAGAAGTCGACGATATAATTTACCCATCAATCACGGCGAGTCTTGCGCGTTAAGACGTTATGTGAGAGCGGTGAACGGTACGAGCTGGATCATGTCGGACTAACGTGTCATTAATCTTTACTGAAAATAACCAGCGAACGTCCAGAAACGCTCCAGAAAAGCCGTTCAGGTGGTGAACGTTCACACGGCTAATTAGGAGCGAAACGCCACACCGTAAACATTTACATTTTCAGCATTTAGCAGACGTTGGCTGCGTCCGAATTCACATTCTTCCATACTGAGCAGTATGTGCGAACGGGTAGTGCGTCCGAATAGGGAGTATTCATTAAACAGGACACGAAAATTACCCGGATGACCTCCTGCGTGGGCAGCCACTTTTGAGAACGCAAACGATGCACACTTACGGTCCGATGATCTATCCCATAATTTAACTGGAGCTGCAAAGGTGTTCGTAGGGAAGTTGTCAGAGTAAGACAAACATTAAAAATGTTACGATTGAGTAAAACCCTGAATAACGTTATGAGCTTAGTGGACAGCGTCGTTATAACTGTGGCGACGTGACGTTGGTAAGATGGTGGACGCAATATGTACAAGGTTGCGTGCATACTGCACACTTGCGTACTGAAAGAACGTACTGCTTTACCGGCTGAGCAGTGCGCACTGCCTCGAATGTAGTACGTGCTGTTTAAGTATGCGATTTGGGACTCAGCCGTTCTCATCCAGAGCAACAGTGAGAGACTCGGATGTTCGGACAGACAGGGGAAGCTCGTTCCACCACTTGGGTGTCGGTACAGAGAAGATCCTCGATGCTCGTCTTCCTCAAGTTCCGCGTCGAGCAAGACCAGTGGCTCGGAGGTTGTGTGGTACAGAGCACGGTGTGATGAGTTCTCTAAGGTAGTTTGGGGTCCGCTTTGTCTTTGTAGGTGTTTTACACACGCTGCCAAGCTGCTGTATGTCCAAAAATCACCTTTATTCCCATATTACACACACAATATGATACACAACCCAGCTTCATTAGTCTGGAGCTACTTTAGAAAGTAAAAGAACGCTCAAACATCACGAAGGGATTTAACCAGTTAAAGTTCGCTTACAGCCAGGAGCTGCCTTGCTGCCTCAGTAGAAGTAAGAGGATTCTAATCAGACGTGGAGCTCATACGGCAGGTTATTTAGACGCTCTACTTAGACAGAGGTTACTTTTAGCCCACTAAGCTAACACAGTTAGCCTCAGGACGCCAGCTAACGTCTCCCTCCGTGTCCCGAAAACGCTTAAACTGTCCCTGACGCCCCAATTTACAAATAAACGACACTCGTATAATCACACCTTCATACAGATTAAACATCAATGAGAATTTATCTACATTATAATTTGAAAAGAACTCCGTTAGTTGCTCCGCATTATATTCACCCGCCACGTTTGTAGTTTTTTGTGAGAAAAGTCGTGCCGCACTGAATGCTGGGATTGCCTTCAGCGCCGAGGAGGCGTCGGACGCTCCCTCGTCATTCAGTCAGATCATCACTCAGAATTAAGGCATTTAGACACGCCCACTTCTCAGCAGTGTAGAACTGTTAAATGTCTCTAATAACGTTAGAAACCCCAGAAAATCCTCCTGTTAGAACATCAGTGCATTTTGGATGACAAACGTCCCATCGAACGTCAAGTTTTGTACCACGGGTCGAACTCCAAAAGTTGTTCATCGTCAGGCAGGAGCAGTCAGAGGCGGTTTTGATCGATGGCGCTTCCTGTGTCAGATCCTGTCGGGCCTGTTCAGAGATCTAAACGGTTCTAAAACAGGCCTGAGCGTTTAGTGATAAGGCTTATCAGCTCCGACTCCACGTACATTATTATTCTACACCACCATCTCTCTCTCTCTTACACACACACACACACACACACTCACACACACACACACTCTCTCATACACACACACACTCTCTCTCTCGCGGCTCAGTTCATGTAATAACCTGCGGTGTTAATAAGGTCAGGAAATCCTTGCCGTAACCCTTAAAAATTCTTAAACTTGCTACAACTGTTATTGGTGGTTCTTAGATCACATCCCACCCCTAGACACGTTTCTTCCCAGACTACTGTTCCATGTAATGTCTATCTGTCTGTCTGATCTGTCTGTCCGTCCGTCCATCTCTCTGTCTGTCTGTCTGTCTATCTATCTGATTTATCTATCTGTCTGTCTGTCCATCTCTCTGTCTCTCCGTCTGTCTATCTATCTGTCTGTCTGTCTATCTATCTGTCCATCCGTCCATCTCTCTGTCTATCTATATGTCTGTCTATCTGTCTATCTATCTATCTGTCTATATCATCTACCTGTCTGTCTATCTGTCTGTCTGTCTGTCTGTCTATCTATCTATCTATCTATGTATAATAATTTCTGTCTGTCTTTCTATCTAGTTATATGTCTATCTATCTATTTATTTCATCTATCTGTCTGTCTGTCTGTCCATCCGTCCATCTATCTGTCTGTCCATCTGTCTGTCTATCTGTCCATCCTTCCGTCCAACCAACAATGGCTGGTTTTCCCATTTTGCCATGCACCTTCAAGCTCCCAGAGTTCAGAAACCCCTGTTATCAGTTTAGGGAAGGTCCTTTTCTGTTCCAGCAAGCTCTATAAAGACGTGAAGAAAAGCTCAGTTTAAAGTTACTCCAGTGTCCTGCACAGAGTCCTGACCTCAGCCCCGCTTAACAGCTCTGGGATGAACTGGAACATCAACATCAGTGCCCGACTATACAAATGCTGCCATCTTTTGACTAAATGGGCACAAATTCCCATACACAGACATACTTCGAAGTGTGGCTGTTGCTCCAGCTGAAACTATCACATACAGGTCAGTCTGTTTTAATTCCATTCTGAAATGGCATGTCCAACAAGCTCAAGGTCAGGTGTCTAAATACTTTTGGCCAGAGACTTTACTTTTATCCGCTCACCATCTTACCCCCCTTACTCACTAAAGGAGAAGAAAAATAAGTCCTCAGAGGAGTCAAAAAGCCAAGTACCGCCTCGCTGTCCGACATGGAGGTCAAGCAGCCGTTAGCGAGCCTCAGCTCCGGTGCCAGGAGGCAGCGTCGGGGCAGAAGGTTGATGAGGGACCTTGCTAATTTTCGGCCCAGTGGGTTCTGTCAAAGGTTTCTGGAAATGACAAGCTCCCTCTCAGCGGGGTGTGGACAGGGACCAGGTTTTCGGATGCTGTAAGGAGCTGACGTCCACCTGGACATGTCACAGCCCGTTACCTTCTGTGTTTAAGACATCAGATGGGCACTCGGGGCAGAGCGAGACGAGGGCAAAGGCAGTGTGTGTGTGTGTGTGTGTGTGTGTGTGTGTGTGTGAGAGAGAGTAGACTAACAGTATCAGTGAATTATAAAGAACTTACAGAGGGCATGATGGGGGAGTGAAGTGTATTTCTGCACTCATGACCCTCTTCATCAAACTCTTTTAGGCTTTTGTGGGAACTCAAGATGCAAATTAATCCAGTGTGTGTGTGTGTGTGTGTGTGTGTGTGTGTGTGTACCACCACTACTACTACCACTGGTAATACTACCATTTTGACAACTACAACCATTACTACTACTAGTAGTACTACAAATACCATCACTACTACTATTTTATTATTAATAATACTATTACTATTAATACTACCAATACTACTACCACTATTATGATTACATTTACATTTTCAGCATTTAGCGGACGCTTTTATCCAGAGTAACAGTACTGTGACAGTTTACTGCCTAAGCAATTGAGGGTTAAGGGCAATGCTCAAGGGCCCAACAGTGACAACCAGGCAGTGGTGGGGCTTGAACCAGCGATCTCTCAATTACTAGCACAGTACCTTAACCACTAGGCTACACTTACTCTTAATAATACTAATACTACCACTATTACTACTACTTACTGTATATTACTACTATTTATACTACTATCACCTCAACCATTACTACTACTACTACTCCTATTACCACTATTAGTACTACTAATACTACTATTACTACTACTCTCATTAATACTACCACTACTACTACTACTACTACTACTACCACCACAACAACTAGTACTACTTTAACCACTGCCACTGCTCCACTATTATTACCTACTCCTACTACTCCTACTACCAATAATAATAATACCACTACTAATACTACCATTATCACAACTACTACTACTTCTACTATTACTATTGCCACTACTAATACTACCATTACTACTACTTTTACTACTACCACCACAACTATTAGTACTACTTTAACCACTACTACTTCTAATATTACTACTATTACTACTACTCATTAATACTTCCATCACAACTATTACTACTGCTTCAACCATTACTACCACTCTTATTAATTCTACCACTACAACTACTACTGCCACCACAACTAATACTACTACTTCAACCACTAACACTACTATTACCATTATTACTAATAATAATTCTACAATAGTGCAAATATTGGCAATAATACACATTTTATATGAATAATTTGTATATTTATTTTCATTAGATAAAATAATGACATAAAAATAATAAATCTGCTATAATAGAAGTGCAGACTGTAAACTTTAACAACCCCGCGCTGATTTATGAGCCGTTATAACTGTAACTTCAGACCTTTATTGAATAAATGATTTACAGCAGCGTTCTCTATAATCAATGCGCTGAGGGTGACGACGCCCGAATCTCACGTTCACTTCAGAACCTGAACTGGTTCTTCTCCTCGTATCTGCTTCGTCCTCCTGAGACCATTTTCACTTCCACAGGCTTAATAGCGACGATTTTATCAGGATGCTTAGTGGGGACCAGAGTAGAGTTTACATCAGCCCTGTCTCACTAGTCGTGTCTGAGGTTCGGCCCCAGAACCTGGCGTCGTACCCGCTCCCCCTCGAGTGTTGAATGATCCACTCCAGACCTCCTGCCTGTTGTTCCTCCCCGTCCTGTCGGGACGATCTGTCGAACGGACGCTCGCTCGTTTCTCGCCGCACGACATCTCGTAATCTTGCTCCGTCCACAACGTGCCAAGCTGGGCTAATATTTACGCTGCGTCCTGACCGGCTCCCGTGTGCCAGCGAACACGAACATGCCAGGCAAACAGATCCACATGCAGGCCGGATCTGCTGGAGATGTTTGTGCCTGTCTGCAAACAAAGCACTGAAGGATAGAAATGAACCCGAAAACAAACAACTGAGCACAAATCAAACCTCATTTTTTAATCTTTGTTCAACACTGAATCTAGTAGCTACTCAGAATGTGTTTGGTCAAATCTCAGCACCTTTGTTTGATTTTTACAAGGTTTTTAAGTGAAGGATGAGCTGCATATGAGTATCAGGACTGAGTTTTTAACCTAGAATTAGTAAATACACCAACCAGGCATAACATTATGACCACTGAGAGGTGAAGTAATGACCACGGAGGGATGGAAGAAGGTGGCCTGGTCTGATGAATCAGGTTTTCTTTTACACCACGTGAATGGCTGGGTGCCAGGTAAGCGGCACAGACGGCACCAGGATGCACTATGGGAAGAAGGCAAGCCGGCGGAGGCAGTGTGATGCTTTAGGCGACGTTCTGCTGGGAAACCTTGGGTCCTGCCGTCCATGTGGATGTTACTTTGACACGTAGCACCTACCTAAGCATCGCTGTAGACCATGTTCACCCTTTCATGGAGACGCTATTCCCTGATAACTGTGGCCTCTTTCAGCAGGAAAGTAGTTCAGGAACGGTTTGAGGAGCACAACAACCAGTTTGAGGCGCTGACTCGGCCTCCAAATTCCCCAGATCTCAATCCGATCGAGCATCTGTGGGACGTGCTGGATAAACAAGTCCGATCCATGGAGGCTCCATCTCGCAACTTACAGGAGTTAAAGGATCTGCTGCTGACATCTTGGTGCCAGATACCACAGCACACCTTCAGAGGTCTAGTGAAGTCCATGCCTGGGCTGTTTTAGGAAGGTGGTCATAATGTTATGCCTAATCGGTGTATAATGTCCTGGGGACGGAAACGACACTGATTCTTTGGAATACAGACAGAAGGTCTAAACAGATTCCTTCTTCAGATCCGTTGACTCAGATTCCTAAAGTTTGGCAGATTTGGTTAGAAAAGTTCCACCAGAATGCTGACAGAGGTGATAAAAATGTGCTGGTACTGAACACGCCAATATTACAGCTTCATATCACCATAATCACCTCATATTTCACCATGGTTTACAATATTACTACATATTAGGTTATAAAAAAACAGCACATGTCTAAAAATGTTTCCACAGTCGGAGCAACAGTTCTTACTGGCACATTATTCAAATGTTCTCACTTTTATTGGGATGATTTATAATGTGGAACTACAAAAATCTAATCAAATAATAATAAAATATAGTTTTCTTTCTTTTAAATAAACCTCTACAGTAACAGAGACGTTAGTTATCCCGGGGTGGCAAAAATAACCAAGATTTTCTTCTTCTTTTATTTTATTTCTGCATTTTCTCCAAAATTTGGCGTCTACTTCCGCTGCTGGAGACCCTGATGTTATACGAGGAGGGTTTATTCTCCTGACCAACGTGAGCGCTCCACCGACATGGGGTGCATGGGGTCGGTCCCGCACACTGAGAGTCACGCGCTGATCTCCACGTTCCTCCACTTCCGTACTACTAACCAGGGTCCTTACACAGCCTACTCTTAGTCCAGTCTTTTCCACCCAGCAGACTAGTGGACGATTTTATCTGCTTCAGGCACTGCCAACTGTGCTGGCAGTAGCTAGTGGAATATTCTATCCCAAAATATTTAAAAAAAAGTGCATAACTATTATTATTATTATTTTTATATTATTTATTATTATATTCTGGTTGACTTTCTTCTTCCAGGAACATACAGAAGCTTGATTTTCTACTCTTTATTGCCCCTAGATGGGTGCTTGGGTGGTTCGGCAGTCTAATACACCAGTCAACTACTTTGACTTGATGTCAGACAGGATGAACCTGAGATATTTCATGTTTTATCTGCTCAACTTCATTTCATTTATTAATAAACATCCATTCCTGCATTTCAAACCTGCAAAACGTTCCAAAAAAAGTTGGGACAGTAAAGCATTTACCATTTTGTAATGTTGTCGTTCCTTTTCACCACTTAAAAGAGGTTTTGGCACCGAGGAGACCAAGTGATTTAGTGTTTCAGCTTTTATTTTGTCTCGTTCTTCCTACAAACACGTCTTAAGATGTGCAGCAGTACGGGGGGTCGTCGTCGTTGTTTCAAAATCCTCCACACGTTCTCTATTGGGGACAGGTCAGGACTGAAGGCAGGCCAGTCCAGTACCCGTACCCTCTTCTTCCACAGCCAAACCCTTGTAATGTGTGCAGCAGGTGGTTTTGCATCGTCTTGTTGAGAAATGCTGGACGTCTCTGGAAAAGAAGACGTCTTGAAGGCAGCACATGTTGCTCAAAGATCTCAATGTACTTTTCTGTATTAATGCTGCATCACAGAGTGTAAATGACCTTTACCAAGGGCACTGATACACCCCCATACCATGACAGACCCTGGTACTGACACACCCCATACCATGACAGACCCTGGTACTGACACACCCCCATACCATGACAGACCCTGGTACTGACACACCCCCATACCATGACAGACCCTGGTACTGACACACCCCCATACCATGACAGACCCTGGTACTGACACACCCCATTACCATGACAGACCCTGGCACTGACACACCCCCATACCATGACAGACCCTGGCACTGACACACCCCCATACCATGACAGACCCTGGTACTGACACACCACCATACCATGAAAGACCCTGGCACTGACACACCCCCATACCATGACAGACCCTGGTACTGACACATCCCCATACCATGACAGACCCTGGCACTGACACACCCCCATACCATGACAGACCCTGGCACTGACACACCCCCATACCATGACATACCCTGGTACTGACACACCCCCATACCATGACAGACCCTGGTACTGACATACCCCCATACCATGACATACCCTGGTACTGACACACCCCCATACCATGACAGACCCTGGTACTGACACACCCCCATACCATGACATACCCTGGTACTGACACACCCCCATACCATGACAGACCCTGGTACTGACATACCCCCATACCATGACATACCCTGGTACTGACACACCCCCATACCATGACAGACCCTGGTACTGACATACCCCCATACCATGACAGACCCTGGCACTGACACACCCCCATACCATGACAGACTGTGGTACTGACACACCCCCATACCATGACAGACCCTGGTACTGACACACCCCCATTCCATGACAGACCCTGGTACTGACACACCCCCATACCATGACAGACCCTGGTACTGACACACCACCATACCATGACAGACCCTGGCACTGACACACCCCCATACCATGACAGACCCTGGCACTGACACACCCCCATACCATGACAGACCCTGGTACTGACACACCCCCATACCATGACAGACCCTGGCACTGACACACCCCCATACCATGACAGACCCTGGTACTGACACACCACCATACCATGACAGACCCTGGTACTGACACACCCCCATACCATGACAGACCCTGGTACTGACACACCCCCATACCATGACAGACCCTGGTACTGACACACCCCCATACCATGACAGACCCTGGTACTGACACACCCCCATACCATGACACACCCTGACACTGACACGCCCCATACCATGACAGACCCTGGTACTGACACGCCCCATACCATGACAGACCCTGGTACTGACACACCCCTATACCATGACACACCCTGGCACTGACACGCCCCATACCATGACAGACCCTGGTACTGACACACCCCCATACCATGACAGACCCTGGCACTGACACACCCCCATTCCATGACAGACCCTGGTACTGACACGCCCCCATACCATGACAGACCCTGGTACTGACACACCCCATACCATGACAGACTCTGGCTTTTGGACGTGTTGCTGATAACAGTCTGGATCCTTTTCGTCTTTGGTCTGGAGCACACGGCGTCCACTTTTTCCAAAAAATACCTGGAATGCTGATTCATCTGACCACAATACACGTTTCCTCTGTGTGATGGTCCATCCTAGATGCTGCTGAGCCCAGAGAAGTAGGTGCCGCATCTCGACATGGTTAACATAAGTCTTCTTTTTTGCACAGTAAAGTTTTAATAATTTAATCATTAGTGCAGTAACTCTGTATTGTAGAGGTGATAAAGGTTTGATAAACTAATCCCTCACCCATGTGGTTATATCAGCTAGTGTTGAGTGGAGGTTCTTGATGCGGCGCCGTCTGAGGGATGGAAGATCACGAGCGTTCAGATTAAGCTCGCACCCTCGACCTTTACACACTGAAATTCCTCCTGATTCCTTGAATGGTTTAATGATATTCTGCACTGTAGAGGGAGAACATGCAAATCCCTTCCAATCTTTCTTTGAGGTTCATTGTTTTTAAACATTTCAATCATTTTCTCACACATTTGTGGACAAACTGGATCCTCTGATCATCTTTACTCGGATGCTGCTTTTTTTGTTTAGGCTTCTGCTCTTAGGTTTGTCTTATAATCTTCTCAGCGATGTGAAGTCTTAGGTTGAAGAACTGACCACCACATCACCGGTGCTTCAAAAAACGTTCTGCGAGTGTGTATGTAAAATAAAGCTTTTTAAAAGCTTTTAAAGTGTATGTTTGATGTGATGTTTTCTGCTCTTAAATTCAGTCATAAGTGCACCAAGACGGTCTTGAAAAGGATTTTATTACCATGTTTATCAAATATAAAGAACAGGAATGAGTTATTCATCACTATATTTATTCTTGTTTGTTTTTATAGAAATGGTCCAATGAGTCAAATCTCACCATATTCTCACATCTGGATAAAAATATTACATTCATTTATTTATTTATTTAAGGCAGGAAAGTGATATTTTTACCCACGATTTCTGCATCCAACCGTTCATAATGGTAGGAGTCAACATATATACAACAATACAAGATCACGTGCACCCTATTGTGCCAGCACTCTTTCCTGGTCATGTGACATACTGCCAACAGTGGTTTGATAAACACCAGGATGAAGTCGAGCTTCTTCCTCTGTGTCTCCGTGGATTATGTGCATTTTAACTCAGCTGTCAGGTGTCCTGTTTTATTTCTTCTGTGAAACAGGAAGGTAACAGAGACTCGCACCGTCTGGGGGAACACTGCGCCCCGTCTGAACCTCCACACGGCGGTTTGAAGTTTGTCAGCGCACTTATCGATCTGACGTGACCTTTGATAGTGTCGTCGTCCCCGAAGCAACCTGCCAAGCCGTGCATCTAACCGGGCCAGAGTGATGCTGCGGACTGAAGCTGTGTGTGTGTGTGTTTACATACATTTAAGCACTTGAGTAACTAATTCACTAGCACAGCTCACCAAAGCTTTGAGAAAGCTTGAGATCAGGCAGCTGTAGCCTAGTGGTTAAGGTACTGGTAATCAGAAGGTCACTGGTTCAAGCCCCACTACTGCTAGGTTGCTGCTGTTGGGCCGTTGAGCAAGGTCCTTAACCCTCAATTGCTCAGACAGTGTACTGTCCCAGTACTGTAAGTCGCTTTGAATAAAAGTGTCTCCTAAATGCCAAAAATGTAAATAATGTAAAATCCGAAATCTGACCCTACGTTCAGACCGGCAGCGATTTCTAGCCTCTTGTCGCCCAACAAGGTGATCGCTGCGTAAAAAGCAACTTCCATGTGAGATAAAAAACTCACCAATCACCATATAATATTCACTCCCCTCATCATGTCTCCTCACACATTTTGGGTATTGAAATGACCCATTCTGTTTGATCCCTTCATAGTGTATCCTGTGTTACCCCTCACCCGGTCTCCTCACACCGTTTGGGTATTGAAATGACCCATTCTGTTTGATCCCTTCATAGTGTATCCTGTGTTACCCCTCACCCGGTCTCCTCACACCTTTTGGGTATTGAAATGACCCATTCTGTTTGATCCCTTCATAGTGTATCCTGTGTTACCCCTCACCCGGTCTCCTCACACCGTTTGGGTAAGGTGATGACCCTCTATGACCACCAACATCATTTTGTTTTTATCACACTTCCCTAATTACTTCCTCCCCTCATTCCTAGGGTAGATAAAGCCTCCCCAGACCTATGTATATTCAGATCAGTTGGTCAACTAAGCTGCTCCCACACTTCTGTATGTGCTAATAAAACTCCACCGCTGAAGACCCAGTGTCCTGACTCCTTATTGCCGAGTTTCTAACACATGGCAGTACAGATTTAATATTAATTAAATCTATTTTTATTAAATTTATTAAATCTATTTAATATTTAAGATTTAATCCTAACAACATTGCTGCACCTGACACAACACTAATACAGAATATCACATACAACCATGCCAGTACCTGTCCAGTGTTATTGCAGTGTCAATTATTGCAATATTATTATTATTATTATTATTATTATTATTATTATTATTATTATTGTTATTATTATTATTTGTAATTAACTGACAGCACACATCACTGTTTTGATATGTGCACAGTATTATTTATTATCTATCTATCTATCTATCTATCTATCTATCTATCTATCTATCTATCTATCTATCTATCTATCTATCTGGTCATTTAAATTATATTTATTAATGTAATTTATTATTATCTATCTATCTATCTATCTATCTATCTATCTATCTATCTATCTATCTATCTATCTATCTATCTATCTATCTATCTATCTATCTATCTATAATAATATCTATCTATCTATCTATCTATCTATCTATCTATCTATCTATCTATCTATCTATCTATCTATCTATCTATCTATCTATCTATCTATCTATCTATCTATCTATCTGGTCATTTAAATTATATTTATTAATGTAATTTATTATCTATCTATCTATCTATCTATCTATCTATCTATCTATCTATCTATCTATCTATCTATCTATCTATCTATCTATCTATCTATCTATCTATCTATCTATTTATCTGGTCATTTAAATTGTATTTATTCATTCATTCATTCATTCATTCATTCATTCATTTATTTATTTATTTTTTTATTTTTTTAATAATTCATTCATTTATTTATTTATTTATTTATTTATTCATTTATTCATTCACTCGATCACTTACTCACTCACTCACTCGCTCACTTTTTAGAATGGAGGATCCTCTCCTTGTGGTGTCCACACAAGACGTAATGGCTATAAATACTCCAGGAGCACTCCGTGTTAGGACAAGATGAACCGGCTGTAATTAACACATTCACTAAGGAATCATTTATCAAAACGTAATGACTCAATAACGAGATACAAATAATGTCAGACTGTAAAGAACTGTAAAGCTAATTTACTCACCGTCTTTAAAACGCACGATAACAGTCTATTACAGCGAGCTAATTAAAGCTGCGCTTATGGCAACATTAACGTTAATTAGAATTTTACCATTTATCACTTATTTAGATATTACATCAATCTAATAACAGCACTGATCTACAGTGGATGGAACGTTACACCTTCAGCAGTAGATTCCAGCTGTTAGTTGCTAATAATTTAATAAGTAAATGCTTTTATTTATTCACTTTATATTGTAAAGTGGTAAATTTTTTCAGTGCCCTGGAATGGATTGGCATTCTGACCAGGGTGTGTACCGGCATTGTACCCAGTGATTCCCGCTAAACTGGACCCATCGTGACACTGACCAGGATTAATAAATTAAGTAGTATTAGTGGTATTAAAACATAAAGAAGCAGATGTTCTAGCTGTTCTTCCTTCTGTTATAAAACAGTCATTACATTGTAATAACTATGTAATAACATGTAACAGCTGAGCGTTTAATAGGCATGATTATGTTTAATGACATTAGTGTAATAATGGTGAACATTAGTGTATCAATTACATTGTAAAGGTGCAATTTGTTTAGATGAGTTAGATATTTCAGTGTGTGGTATTTGGTTTCAGTGTTGTGTTTAATTTAGCCTGTTATGATTAAACACAACATTTTTTAAACATACATGATAAAAAAAACAGAATTCTAATTTATATCATAGGTAATAATGCTTACTATTTTTGATGATGATATTAAAATATTATTATTTGAAATGAATTGATAGTACACATAATAATAATAATAATAATAATAATATTAATATTA
Organism: Trichomycterus rosablanca; assembly: GCF_030014385.1. NCBI lineage: Eukaryota > Metazoa > Chordata > Actinopteri > Siluriformes > Trichomycteridae > Trichomycterus > Trichomycterus rosablanca. The sequence continues at coordinate 39,905,734 of NC_085995.1, forward strand.
TTATTATTATTACTATTATTATTATTACTATTATTATTAATATTAATATTACTATTGTTATTATTATTATTATTATTATTATTTTTATAATTATCAATAGTAATATTAATATTAATATTATTATTATTGTTATAATTATCAATATTAATATTATTATTATTATTATTAATAATATTGCTATTGTTATTATTATTATTATCATTATTATTATTATTATTAATAATAATATTAATATTATTATTTGTAATTAATTGACAGCACACATCACTGTTTTGATATGTGCACAGTATTATTTATTTATTTATTTATTTATTTACTTATTGGGCAATTGTAGCTTAACGGTGCTGGACTAGTAATCAAAAGGTCGCTGGTTCAAGCCCCACCTCTGTCAGGCTGCCACTTTTGGGCCGTTGAGCAAGGCCCTTAACCTTCAATGTAAATGCTTTTTTCTTTGCTATTTTATTTATTTTCTTTGTTTTTTTCCCAATTTTTCATAGCCAGTTCCTCTTCCTCTGCTGAAGACCACGACAGTGTACAAGGAGGGTATATTCACCTGACACGCCCTCCCTCCGTTGCATGCGCGCTCCACAGACCCCTTCTTATTCGCCCGTACTTTGGTGGATTGGCGCGTGATCTCCACATTCCTTCACTTCTGTACAGAAGCCTCGGGCTACTAACCAGGGTTCTTACACAGCGTCAAAAACCCTGCACACTTTTCCAGTCTGGTCTTTTTCCACCCAGCAGACTAGCGGCAAATTGTGCCTGCTAGGGGTGCCCAGCCGACTGGTAACAGAGCTGAGATTCATACTGTGCTAACTGCTTATTCTGATGTTGAATTACTCATGTGCTTCAAATTATTTATTTCAGGCTCTGGCACTTGACCTTATGACTCCAAATGTATTATTATTATTTATTTATTTAGATTTTTAATCTTTGACTGCTTACTTTGATGTCATGCCTGACTCCTGTATGTCATTAAGGACCACGGGCTGATAGTCTTTGGCTCTGTTTGGTAAGCAGTTTTGTTAAATCGGTGACTTGCTCGCTATTGCATCAATTCTTTCTTCATTCTTGCATTTCCACCTGATTCCGGTAATCAGTAGAAGAACAAGACCATCTGATTAAGAAAGTAGATTCAGGTGTCGCTTATTTTTTGGTTTTCTTGCTTCTTCACCTGATTCCAGTAATCAGCGGTTTGAAGAACAAGACCAGCTGATGAAGCGAGTAGAATCAGGTGTGGTTCATTTCTTGGTTTGTAGTAAAACCTGCAGATTCGAAGCTTTTTGGACTTTTGTGCTTTTTGCTTTTTGGAGTTCATGACCAGAAGTGATGTTTGATCATCACCTGTTTGCACTGGTTGCTTCTTCTCCTGATTCCCAGTAATTGGTGGTTTGAAGAACAAGACAAACTGATCAGGCAAGTGAAATCAGGTGTGGAACCCCAAATCAGAAACAGTTGGGACAGTAAAGCATTAACCACTTTGTAATGTCGCCGTTCCTTTTCACCACTTAAAAGAGGTTTTGGCACCGAGGAGACCAAGTGATTTAGTGTTTCAGCTTTTATTTTGTCTCGTTCTTCCTACAAACACGTCTTAAGATGTGCAGCAGTACGGGGGGTCGTCGTCGTTGTTTCAAAATCCTCCACACGTTCTCTATTGGGGACAGGTCAGGACTGCAGGCAGGCCAGTCCAGTACCCGTACCCTCTTCTTCCACAGCCAAACCCTTGTAATGTGTACAGCAGGTGGTTTTGCATCGTCTTGTTGAAAAATGCTGGACGTCCCTGGAAAAGACGACGTCTTGAAGGCAGCACATGTTGCTCTAAGACTTTAACGTACTTTTCTGTATTAATGCTGCATCACAGAGTGTAAATTACCTTTACCAAGGGCACTGACACGCCCCCAGACCAAGGCAAACCCTGGTACTGACACACCCCCATACCATGACAGACCCTGGCACTGACACACCCCCATACCATGACAGACCCTGGTACTGACACACCCCCATACCATGACAGACCCTGGTACTGACACACCCCCATACCATGACAGACCCTGGTACTGACACACCACCATACCATGACAGACCCTGGTACTGACACACCCCCATACCATGACAGACCCTGGTACTGACACACCACCATACCATGACAGACCCTGGTACTGACACACCCCCATACCATGACAGACCCTGGTACTGACACACCCCCATACCATGACAGACCCTGGTACTGACACACCACCATACCATGACAGACCCTGACTTTTGGACGTGTTGCTGATAACAGTCTGGATGGCCCTTTTCGTCTTTGGTCCAGATCACATGGCGTCAATTTTTTCCAAAAAAAGAGCTGGAATGCTGATTCATCTGACCACGATACACGTTTCCACTGTGTGATGGTCCATCCTAGATGCCTCCAAGCCCAGAGAAGTCGACGCCGCTTCTGGACATGGTTAACATAAGACTTATTTTTTGCACAGTAAAGTGTTAAGTATCATTAGTGCAGTAACTCTGTATTGTAGAGCTTGATAAAGGTTTGATAAACTAATCCCTCACCCATGTGGTTATATCAGCTAGTGTTGAGTGGAGGTTCTTGATGCGGCGCCGTCTGAGGGATGGAAGATCACGAGCGTTCAGATTAAGTTTGTGCTCTTGCTCTTTACACACTGAAATTCCTCCTGATTCCTTGAATAGTTTAATGATATTCTGCACTGTAGAGGGAGAACATGCAAATCCCTTCCAATCTTTCTTTGAGGTTCATTGTTTTTAAACATTTCAATCATTTTCTCACACATTTGTGGACAAACTGGATCCTCTGATCATCTTTACTCATCAGAGATTCTCAGCCTTTCCTGGATGCTGCTTTTGTACCAAACAATGATTACAATCACCTGTTCACATCACCTGTGAATTACCCCCGTCCCAACTTTTTTTGGAATGTGTTGCAGGTCTGAAATGCAGGAATGGATGTTTATTAATAAATGAAATGAAGTTGAGCAGATAAAACATGAAATATCTCAGGTTTATCCTGTCTGACATCAAATAAAAGTCAAAGTGAATGTAAGAAACTCTGTTTCTGAGTCAAAAAATCAACCATGACTGGAGGCGGTTTAAAGTCTGGTCTCCGGGACCCTGGTGCAGTGCTCTGTCCATGCACCCTGCTGCGGAACAGTTCCAGCTCTTATTAAATTAAAGTTCGGTGGTCGTAAGTGGTCGCACTGTCTTAGTAAAACTGGGACTTGGTCTGTTATGCATTTTCTTTCTTTTTTTCTTTCTTCTAAAATAGAAGCGCCATCAGCCGAACCTAAACCTGAGAACTGGCACCAGCCGTGCAAATTTCTTTCTTGCTTCGTCTAACCTCTGGACAGCATGATGTCCTCCTGCCTCAGGCGGAGAACCACATCGCGGACGACCCGCTGCTTTTCTAATGGCCAGTCAGGGCAATAATAATTCTAAAGGAATAAAATAGAATAGACATGAGGAGCTTTATAATACAGAAGCAGATGATAATGGGACTCTGGACTCCTCATCTATCCTGCGCTCGATGACCTTGGCATTGCTGCTGTATAAAAGAGAAGAAAATGCTATTGAAGAAAACAAGTTGTTGTACAGAATGTCCGGAGGGGATCATTTTAGCGTTCTGGCTTTTAAAAACTGCATAGTAACAAGACTGCATCTATAAATATCTTCTATATGTCTTACACTGTGAACAAAAGTATTGGGACACCTTTTCCAATTACTAAATCATGTGTTTCAGCCATAACAGTTGCTAACAGGTGTAATAAATCAATCATATAAAGGAAAATAACATGGTAGCTCAGTGGTACCTACTGGACTAGTAATCAGAAGGTATCTGGTTTGAGTTCCATCACTGCCAAGTTGCCACTGTTGGGCCCCTGAGCAAGGTTCCTTGAACAACACTCAATTGCCCAAACTGTGTTCAGTCATAACTGTAGATAAAAAGTGCCTGCTAAATGCTTCAAACTCAACAGCTCAGGAATGAACCGGAACACCACCTGACCAATCAGCGCCCAGCTTTTGACTGAATCACGTCTGTGGGAATTTGTGCCCATTCCAAGCATTGTGAGAAACTTTTGTGGACACCTAAAAATCATATCAGGATGTAGATAACCTCAGCCCCACTCAACAGCTCTGGAATGAACCGGAACACCAATTGATCAATCAGCATCCAGCATTTGACTAAAGTCAAGTCATTATTATTATTAGTATTATTAGTATTATTATTATTAATATAATAATAATAATAATTATTATTATTATTATTATTATTATTATTGTTGTTGTTGTTGTTGTTGTTGTTGTTGTTGTTGTTGTTGTTATTATTATTAATTATTAATTATTATTATTATTATTATTATTATTATTATTATTATTATTATTAATATTCATATTCATATTATTATTATTATTATAATTATTATTTATTATTATTATTATTATTATTATTATTATTATTATTATTATTATCTGTGTTTTGTGGTTTTCTCTGTGTTTGTTGGTATTGGTTGTAAATAGTGTGGCATTTTAAATATTCTGTAAATAGTACACTTGTGTGTTTAAGTTTTTCTGCACATAAACTGTTCGATTTATTTTTTCTGTGACTCAGTTTCATTTATTTGCCCCGTTTGTTTCGGTTCTTTGTTCTCTTCACTTTATCTTTAATTGTTATGGTCTTTCCCCTAGACTGGGTCGTAACAATAATCATATCAGTTGTTATGATGACAGTAAGGCTGCAGCATCTTGTTTTCATGTGAGGTTAGAGATGTTTTATTGTGATGTATTCATAAACGTTCCCTTTTCTTCTACTTCTCTCCACACAAACACCGAATCGATCCAGCTGTCAATTCATGCAGTCACGGTGATGTAGTTATGAAAAGCTTTGAGCTTCGTCTGGCTCGGTGGACGGTGAAATCGGCCCCGGAGCCAAATCACGTTCGATGGGGTGGACTGTTATAAATACCTGCAGGAGGAGGCGCATACGAACGTACCGACCTGTACACAACGCAGCTCTCGGTACCACGACGAACCCCGGCGTCGGGCGCCGTCATGGTAGCCATTCTGTTTTTTATTCCTCCGGGTTCATCAGAGTCAGAGGGCCGACCGAACACACGGGAGAAATTAATGACGGAGTATTGATTGGTTCCTCACGAGCCAAGGTCGTTTCACACAAACAGGGTTTGTGCTCGAGTGATTTCTGACAAAGAGCAAACATCTGAGACGCCATCACGCTTTCTTCTGAAGGTTTAATGTACCGGGAGCACATGAAGGTCTTTTCACTAATTAAATAGCGTAATGGAAACACACACCCTCATCATCATCAATTCAACATAACTGCAACTGCATCACACAACTACTAAATTACAAACTCACCTTTTGCTTTATTTAAATCTAAAAGAAACCAGCATAATTCTGTAAGAACCTGGTTTACCTCCAGTGACTGTTAGTGTACTTAGATTTTAATTTGTGGCATTTAGTACACACAACTGATTAGGGGTAAAGGATTTTGCTCAGAGGACCAACCGTGGTGTCTTGGAGAAGGAACGAGGAACCTTCTGACCTTCTGTTCCGTAATCCATAATCCTACTTGATAAGATAAGATAAGATAAGATAAGATAAGATAAGATAAGATAAGATAAGATAAGATAAGATAAGATAAGATAAGATAAGATAAGATAAGATAAGATAAGATAAGATAAGATAAGATAAGATAAGATAAGATAAGATAAGATAAGATAAGATGATAAAATGAGATAAGATGATGAGATGAGATAAATAAGATAAGATGAAATACGACAAGATAAAATGATAGGATGCGATGAGATAAGATGTTAAGATGAGATGAGATAAGATAATAAGATGAGATAAGATGAAATAAGATAAGATAACATAAGATGAGATAAGATAAGATGATAGGATGAGATGAGATAACATAAGATGAGATATCCTTCACAGGGGGATGTTACAGCAACTTTTAAAAATTAAGACAAATAAAAAGTGTTTATACATATAATAAAAATATAGAAATGTAAGATATATATAAACACTGGCAAGTATTGCACAAAGTTTAACAAATGTTGCACTGTTTTAAAAAGGTATTGCACATGCTTCATGTTTACTTTAAATTAGTGCAGATATAAAAACATATAATTATTGTGATGGTGATGATGATGGTCTGTGTTTGGGGTAGTGCTTGTTAAAGAGACAGCAGAAGGAAAAAGGAGCTGTGGTATCTCTCCTACACTGAAGGAGCTGCCCAGTACCGCCACTGTTCCATACAGTGGAGGAGAGGTGTTCTCCATTAAGGATGAAAGCTTGGCCATCATCCTTCTTACCCCAAGTGCCTTCACAGTGCAGCCCAGGACAGAACTCGCCTTCCTAATCAGTTTAACCAGTTTGTTTCTGTCTGCTGTTGTAATGCCGCTACCTCAGCAGACAACACCATAGAAAATGGCTGATGCCACCACTGAGTCGTAGAAAGAATGAAGAAGGGCCTCCTGTATTCCACAAGACCGGAGCCTCCTCAACTAATGGAGACCAGTCCAGTTTATTGTTAAAGTGAACACCCATGTACCTAATCTGAGTTTTTATGCCTGATCAGGGTTGTGCAAGAGGGAGCAGATTCACAATTAGGAAATAAAGGAGAAAAAAAGGCAGGAATGAAGGAATAAATACATTAAACATCTGATTTGTTAGATTAGATGACATATTAAAGTAGACAGATTGAGCTCTGTAGTAGTGGCAGGATGGTGATGAATAAGAACTGACATTGTATACATTAATATCTAAATAAAAAAAAAACATTCAGGAAGATCTTTTGGGTAGAAATATGTGAGAATTTAATTAAACTTAATTCAAATTAAAAAGTGCACTAGATGTGTTTTCTACTATATAAAAAATGTTTTAATTCAGTATCTTTTAGTTAAGAATTTTAGCTAAGATGAAGATCTATTTGTCCTTCAGGGATTTTGAAAGAATTATACATGCTTTAATTTCTTCTTGATTAGACTGTTGTAACTCTGTGTACGTGGGAGTGGACCAATCGTCCCATCGTCTGTTCAATCGGTGCAAAATGCAGCATTGCGTCTTTTAACCGAGAGAAGGAAACGTGACTCAGTAATTCCATTCCTTCTTCCCTCATTGGCTCCCAGTGAAATTTAGGATTGATTTTAAGGTAGTATTGCTGGTTTTTAAGGCCATAAATGGGATGACACCATCATACATTGCAGAACTTTTGCAAGTTCGGACTCCGCTGAAAGCCCCGGGGTCTGGTAACCTGATGATTTTGGAAACATCAAGGTCTAAGCTCAAGAGCAGAGGCGACATTATTATGGAGCAACCTGCCCTCCCAGATCAGGACTGCACAATCATTTGGTGTTTTTAAGTCAAGGCTGAGGACACGTCTTTTTACTCTGGTGTTTAACACTGCATGGTTGATGGGTGTAGAGACTGTAATTAATAGTTTTAATAGTTTTAAAATGTATTATGTATTAGGAATGTAATTTATTATGTTTTTCATGGTATTGTAAGATTTATTTTTGACAGTTGTTATGTTACATACTGTACTGAGCCTGTACAGCACTTTGGTTAGCCAGGGTTGTGTATAAGGTGCTATATAAATTGGGATTGTAACATATTTGTGCTTTATTATGGTGGGGGGTCTTCATAGTTTAGAAGATTTTTATTATAGGGACAAATTTTGACATAATTTACTCATAAATATAAATTCATGTTCCAGATCCTTCACCGCACTTCACATTAAATATTAGACTCTTTTTTTTCTGAGGGTATGTATATGCCAAAAAGATCTACTTTGAGACTTCTGATAACATATTGTAGTGCACCAGACATGACTGGTTCTTTAACTGGAACTATTATGGTTCACAAAGCAATGAGTTTGTTGGCGTGTAGGTGGCATTTAAATATAGATTTAAATACTTGCTGCAACCTTTTGTATATTGTTGCTATTTGGATTTGGGGACTTTTAGGTGTTAAGTTGTTTGTAAATTGTTTCTTTGTAAAGAACAAGCAAATTATGATTATTTATTTATTTATTTGTATTTTTCATTTTTCTTATTTTATTATTTTTAAGAATTTTATTTATTTATTATTATTATTATAATAATAATTATTATTATTATTATTATTTCTTCATTTTCTATTTATGTATTTTTTGATTCATTAATTTCATTATTTTATTTATTTATTTATTATTAATATTATTTATTTTTCTCATGTAATTATTTTTATTTATTTTTTATTCATTTATTTATTTATTTACTTATCTATCAACACATCAGTATTGGACTAGATTCCTTCTACTCTAAATTACATGATTTAAAAATGCTTTATACCAATTTCTTTATTTCACTTTATTGAAAAGCCAGTGTCCCGTCTCACCCTGCTCATATTTCACACTCCCAAAGTCCTAATTATCGTCCCGTTGTTGTTTCTATGCCTGACTAAATCGTTAACGACCCAATTAGGCTGAAATGTGATTATTGTTTATTAGCAGTGTGAGTCTTAAGTGTTTTCTAAGTCATGATTAAGTGATGGAAGTCTGATCTGTCAATTAAATCTGATTAAACGAGCCTCCGTCAGCCTGGAGGGCGTCGCTTTCTTCAGTAGATTAAGTCCTTCAGAGCTGCCACGCCAAAAGAAAAGCAGATAATCGGATGTATTGTGGGTCTGTCTGGGTGTGGGGCTTTTATCAAACATTTCTAAACTTTCATAAATGATATATTAATCAGTTTATTTAGATAAAATTCATCTCAAAACTCTTGAGCTGTCAAAACCAAATGATATTCAAACAGAGCGACCTCAGAAGAGCGGTTTTTGTTCTAACTGAAAAGATCACACAGAGAAGCTTCTCACAGGACTTTAAAGTACGTATGTGTATGGGAATTTGTGCCCAAGGCGCAAGGCACACAGTAACACCCTGAACGGGGCGCCAGTCCATCGCAGGGAACACACACACACACACACACACACACACATTCACCTACAGGGCAATTCAGTGTCTCCAATTAACCTGACTACATGTTTTTGGACTGTGGGAGGTCATGGGAGCTCCCAGAGGAAACCTACACAGACACGGGGAGAACATGCAAAATCCACACAGAAAGGACCTGGACCGCCCCGCCTGGGGATTGAACCCAGGACCTTTTTTGCTGTGAGGCAACAGTGCTACCCACCGAGCCAGCGTGCCGCTCTGACTAAAACACATCAATTCAATTGGGGTGTCCCAATACTTTTGTCCATGAATCTGAGATTGAACCCAGTTAAGAATCATATCGCTGTGCAACACCTACTTTATCAGCTACACCAGTGTACCGTCCTGAATGAATGAATGAACGAATGAAAGAAGCCTCCTATAGTGGCGTAACACATTTTGGGACTAGGATCATCCGATTAAAGCTCAGTGGTTAAGGTACTAGGCTAGTAATCAGTATGTTGTTGGTTCAAGACCCACCACTGCCAAATTGCCACTGTTGGGTCCTTAAGCGAGGCCCTTAACCCTCAATTTACATAATTGTAGCCACTTCATTAAAAAAGCATCTGATAAATGCCAGTTTTGTGTAAAAAAAAAAAAAACATTAATAAATAAATAGGTAAGTAAATAAATAGATAAGTAAATATATATAGATAGATAAATAAATAAGTAAATACACAGATAAATAAATAAATAAATAAATAAATAAATAAATAAATAAATAAATAAATAGACTAGTAAATAAATAGATAAATAAATAAATAAACTAATAAATAGATTAGTAAATAATAGATAAATAGATAGATGAATAAATAGATAAATAAATTAATAGATACATAGATGAATAAATAAATAGATGAATAGATTAGTTATTATAATAAATAAATAATTAGTTATATATATAAAAAAATAAATTAAAAAATAAACTTATAAATATATTAGTAAATAAATAGATAGATAAATGAACAGATAAATAGATAGATACATTAATAAATATATAAATAAATAAATAGATAAATGAATGAATAAATAAATAAATATATTAGTAAATAAATAGATAGACAAATAAATAAATCAATCAATAGATAAATAAATATATTAGTAAATAAATAGATAAATAAGTAAATAAATAAATAATAATTTAGTGGTAAATATTTTTTGACTTTATTTAGTTTAAGGATAAAATATTTTGCTTTATTTATTCATGCTCATTTCTCTCTCACTCTCTTCGCTCAGTGGCACCAAAACACGACTGTATCTGATTATAAACTTTTTGAAGGTGGCACAGTGGGCATCTGGCACGCCTGCATCTGTCAGCGAAGGTCTCGAGGTTAACCAGGTACACGACAGGCGCTTGCTGGCATATGCTGGGTATAGAAAGCATCTGCTCGAGCCACCTTCAGGACCAAACTTTTGACTCGAAGCATGCAGCCTCAAGCGGGTTGGCATGAATAGTGATTTTATGTCTCTCTCTCTCTCTCTCTCTCTCTCGCTCGCCCACTCTCTCAGATCAGGGAAGCCTGTGATGGCTCAATTTGCCGAGTGCACTCTTCCCTCTGGTGTAATTAATCTAGTAAT
>NC_085995.1:39921318-39931318 GCF_030014385.1 Trichomycterus rosablanca
ACTTCGAGGAGAGAGGTGCCCCGTCCTTTGTTCCAAGAAGTGCAAGAGGAAGCTCAGGTTTGTTTTTCCTGACCGTTCCCACCATGGTCAGCTTCTTCTTCAGCAGTTCTTGGTCATAGAAAGTGAAGAAATTATCGCATGTTATATTGTGCCCCTGAAGACCATTTGTCATGTCTAGGACCACTTGCTTGTGTGTCTGTCTGTGTGTGTGTGTGTGTGTGTGTGTGTGTGTGTGTGTGTATACAGTGTATCACAAAAGTGAATACACCCCTCACATTTCTGCAGATATTTAAGTATATCTTTTCATGGGACAACACTGACAAAATGACACTTTGACACAATGAAAAGTAGTCTGTGTGCAGCTTATATAACAGTGTAAATTTATTCTTCCCTCAAAATAACTCAATATACAGCCATTAATGTCTAAACCACCGGCAACAAAAGTGAGTACACCCCTTAGTGAAAGTTCCTGAAGTGTCAATATTTTGTGTGGCCACCATTATTTCCCAGAACTGCCTTAACTCTCCTGGGCATGGAGTTTACCAGAGCTTCACAGGTTGCCACTGGAATGCTTTTCCACTCCTCCATGACGACATCATGGAGCTGGCGGATATTCGAGACTTTGCGCTCCTCCACCTTCCGCTTGAGGATGCCCCAAAGATGTTCTATTGGGTTTAGGTCTGGAGACATGCTTGGCCAGTCCATCACCTTTACCCTCAGCCTCTTCAATAAAGCAGTGGTCGTCTTAGAGGTGTGTTTGGGGTCATTATCATGCTGGAACACTGCCCTGCGACCCAGTTTCCGGAGGGAGGGGATCATGCTCTGCTTCAGTATTTCACAGTACATATTGGAGTTCATGTGTCCCTCAATGAAATGTAACTCCCCAACACCTGCTGCACTCATGCAGCCCCAGACCATGGCATTCCCACCACCATGCTTGACTGTAGGCATGACACACTTATCTTTGTACTCCTCACCTGATTGCCGCCACACATGCTTGAGACCATCTGAACCAAACAAATTAATCTTGGTCTCATCAGACCATAGGACATGGTTCCAGTAATCCATGTCCTTTGTTGACATGTCTTCAGCAAACTGTTTGCGGGCTTTCTTGTGTAGAGACTTCAGAAGAGGCTTCCTTCTGGGGTGACGGCCATGCAGACCAATTTGATGTAGTGTGCGGCGTATGGTCTGAGCACTGACAGGCTGACCCCCCACCTTTTCAATCTCTGCAGCAATGCTGACAGCACTCCTGCGCCTATCTTTCAAAGACAGCAGTTGGATGTGACGCTGAGCACGTGCACTCAGCTTCTTTGGACGACCAAGGCGAGGTCTGTTCTGAGTGGACCCTGCTCTTTTAAAATGCTGGATGATCTTGGCCACTGTGCTGCAGCTCACTTTCAGGGTGTTGGCAATCTTCTTGTAGCCTTGGCCATCTTCATGTAGCGCAACAATTCGTCTTTTAAGATCCTCAGAGAGTTCTTTGCCATGAGGTGCCATGTTGGAACTTTCAGTGACCAGTATGAGAGAGTGTGAGAGCTGTACTACTAAATTGAACACACCTGCTCCCTATGCACACCTGAGACCTAGTAACACTAACGAGTCACATGACATTTTGGAGGGAAAATGACAAGCAGTGCTCAATTTGGACATTTAGGGGTGTAGTCTCTTAGGGGTGTACTGACTTTTGTTGCCGGTGGTTTATACATTAATGGCTGTATATTGAGTTATTTTGAGGGAAGAATAAATTTACACTGTTATATAAGCTGCACACAAACTACTTTTCATTGTGTCAAAGTGTCATTTTGTCAGTGTTGTCCCATGAAAAGATATACTTAAATATCTGCAGAAATGTGAGGGGTGTACTCACTTTTGTGATACACTGTATATATGTATGTGTGTGGTGGGGCAAATTGAGCCATATTTGATCCACAGAGCAACCCACACCTTTTATGTGATAGACGCAACAGCCAGTATTCTATGCCGGGTCATATTTGACCCATAACACCACAAATGTCACTTTTTTTATTAGAGACATTCAGAATGGACTAAAATTATGAAAATGTATTTTGTTGTGTTAAAATAGCTGTTTCTGAGGATATCTTGAAATCTTGTTCCAATACAAAAAAGCAAAGGGTACTTTTTACATACCTGAACTTAAAAACGGGTCAAATTTGACCCAAACACAACATAAGGGTTACAGCGCCTCAGTAGGAGCATTTTAAGGGATCTACGAATTTAGACACGCCCTCTTCTCAGAAGTGTAGGATAACGTAAAATGCGTCTGTGTAGAGAGACACCCCCCCTCCCCCCGATGGGCCTGATGGATGGATGGATGGAATAAATGATGGATGGATGGAATAAATGATGGATGGATGGAATAAATGATGGATGGATGGAATAAATGATGGATGGATGGATGGATGGATGGATGGATGGATGGAATAAATGATGGATAGATGGATGGACGGATGGAATAAATGATGGATAGATGGATGGATGGATGGAATAAATGATGGATGGATGGAATAAATGATGGATGGATGGATGGATGGATGGATGGATGGATGGAATAAATGATGGATAGATGGATGGACGGATGGAATAAATGATGGATAGATGGATGGATGGATGGAATAAATGATAGATGGATGGATGGATGGATGGATGGATGGATGGATGGAATAAATGATGGATGAATGGATGGAATAAATGATAGATGGATGGATGGATGGATGGATGGAATAAATGATAGATAGATGGATGGATGGAATAAATGATGGATGGATGGATGGAATAAATGATAGATGGATGGATGGATGGATGGATGGATGGATGGAATAAATGATAGATGGATGGATGGAATAAATGATGGATGGATGGATGGATGGATGGATGGAATAAATGATGGATGGATGGATGGATGAATGGATGGAATAAATGACAGATAGATCAATGGACGGATGGAAGGATGGATGGATGGAATAAATGATGGATGGATGGATGGAATAAATGATAGATAGATGGATGGATGGAATAAATGATGCATGGATGGATGGATGGATGGAATAAATGATGGATGGATGGATGGAATAAATGATGGATGGATAGATGGATGGATGGGTGGATGGATGGATGGAATAAATGATGGATAGATGGATGGATGGATGGAATAAATGATGGATGGATGGATGGATGGATGGAATAAATGATGGATGGATGGATGGAATAAATGATGGATGGATAGATGGATGGATGGGTGGATGGATGGATGGAATAAATGATGGATAGATGGATGGATGGATGGAATAAATGATGCATGGATGGATGGAATAAATGATGGATGGAATAAATGATGGATGGATGGGTGGATGGATGGATGGAATAAATGATGGATAGATGGATGGATGGATGGAATAAATGATGGATAGATGGATGGATGGATGGAATAAATGATGCATGGATGGATGGAATAAATGATGGATGGATAGATGGATGGATGGGTGGATGGATGGATGGAATAAATGATGGATAGATGGATGGATGGATGGAATAAATGATGGATGGATGAATGGATAGATGGGTGGATGGATGGATCCAATCTTCAGACATGACCAATTGTGTCTGTAAGTCACCTAATCAGGTTGGCAGCATTGGCAGCAAAGGTCGCTGCCCCACAACTGCCAGGTTGCCACAGTTGGGCCCTTGAGCAAGGGTTTTAACCCTTAATTGCTTAGACAATTGCCTAGATGGCACAGTGGTAGGTAGGTCCTGGGTTAGATTCCAAGGTGGAGCGGTTTAATGTAATTTCTGTGTGGAGTTTGCATGTTCTCCCCCATGTCTGGACTGTGGGTGGAAACCGGAGCTCCTGGAAGAAACCCACACAAAGAGGTGATGTGAATTAGAGATACAATATTGCCCTTGACTGTGTAATTATAGGGCAGTTGTAGCTAAGGTGCTGGACTAGTAATCGAAAGGTCGCTTGTTCAAGCCCACAACTGCCAGGTTGCCACCATTGGGCCCTTGAGCAAGCATTGGGCCCTTGAGCAAGGCCCTTAACCTTCAGTTCCTCAGATGGTATACTGTCACAGTACTGTAAGTCACTTTGGATAAAAACGCTTACTAAATGCCAAAAATGTCAATGCCAATAATGTTTATAACTGAACTTGAGCTTGACCAGTACCCACTGTGCCACCTGAGCACCTAGCGTTGGGGGTAGAGAGGTATCGATTGGTAGATCCATCTCACGCTTTTGCTCTTTTTCTTCATCCTTTCAGGTTTCTTGAGGTGCCGTGGGCATCCTTTTGTTCCAAGTCTTACTGTGGGTGGTTTACTGTCGGTCACGTCGTATAGAGTGCGGTGCTACCGCTCCTGTGCTGCGTTCACCTCCCTTTGTCACTGAGGTTGTTTACGGTTCCCCTTCCTCTCCTCGCTAGGGTTCATCTTTCAATATCTCAGCTCTGGGTTACATCTCGCGCCTCTGTAATAAAGCTCTCACCACCTCGTGACAAAAAGAGACAACGCTGAACTTCAACTTCACCAACCAGAGGGAAGAAAAAATGAATCACAGGCGACCTTGTCTGTGTAGTTCACCACATCAGTTATTAATAAAGTTCACACGATAATAATAATGCTGCAGTGTTATTTTTCTTAATAATAAGCACTACAAATGATTTATACATCCGACATTAACGTGGAAATGTTGGTGCAACAGGTGAAGAGGAAAGGTAGCAGGCAAGTGTACTTAATACATTTTAAACCATGACGTACATAGAATACTCAGAACCAGGGAACAAGAACACATCAACCATCACGAACGCACAGCAATACAGAAAGAAAACAGATAGCGAAATAGAAGACAGGTGAGTACAATAAACAGATAACTTTATCTGAACTTTAAAAAATTGTGGGGTTACAAGAACGCAATGTACAACCCAAAATCAGAAAAAGTTGGGACAGTATGGAAAATGCAAAAAATAAAAACACAGAGTTCCTTACATTTACTTTGACTTTTATTTGATGTCAGACAGGATGAATCTGAGATATTTCATGTTTTATCTGATCAACTTCATTTCATTTATTAATAAACATCCATTCCTGCATTTCAGACCTGCAAAACATTCCAGAAAAAGTTGGGACGGGGTTAATTCACAGGTGATGTGAACAGGTGATTGTAATCATGGTTTGGTGCAAAAGCAGCATCCAGGAAAGGCTGAGAATCTCTGATAAGTAAAGATGATCAGAGGATCCAGTTTGTCCACAAATGTGTGAGAAAATGATTGAAATGTTTAAAAACAATGAACCTCAAAGAAAGATTGGAAGGGATTTGCATGTTCTCCCTCTACAGTGCAGAATATCATTAAACCACTCAAGGAATCAGGAGGAATTTCAGTGTGTAAAGGTCGAGGGTGCGAGCTTAATCTGAACGCTCGTGATCTTCCATCCCTCAGACGGCGCCGCATCAAGAACCTCCACTCAACACTAGCTGATATAACCACATGGGTGAGGGATTAGTTTATCAAACCTTTATCAAGCTCTACAATACAGAGTTACTGCACAAATCATACTTAACACTTATGTTAACTATGCTAAACTAAAAGCCTTATGTTAACCATGTCCAGAAGCGGCGTCGACCTCTCTGGGTTTGGAGGCATCTAGGGGGTGTGTCAGTACCAGGGTCTGCATGGTATGGGGGCGTGTCAGTGCCCTTGGTAAAGGTCATTTACACTCTGTGATGCAGCATTAATACAGAAAAGTACATTGAGATCTTAGAGCAACATGTGCTGCCTTCAAGACGTCGTCTTTTCCAGGGACGTCCAGCATTTTTCAACAAGACGATGCAAAACCACCTGCTGCACACATTACAAAGGCGTGGCTGCGGAAGAAGAGAGTACGGGTACTGGACTGGCCTGCCTGCAGTCCTGACCTGTCCCCAATAGAGAACGTGTGGAGGATTTTGAAAAGTAAAATGTGACAACGACGACCCCCCGTACTGTTGCACATCGTAAGACGTGTTAAGAATTGATAATGTTGCTGGATCTGGTTTAATCCGTGTTAACGACGCAGCTCTTGTTCACACCAACAGGTCACAGGTTTCTTTATCGTCACATCGTCCTCGATTAGAACCAGAGAGAATGAAAAGCAGCTGCTGGAGCCTCATTCTTCTCCTAGCTGGACGAGCTTCATCATCAATCGGCGATAGGTTCCTGACACAGAGTGATTGATCTGAGAAAAACATGCTCCTCACGATAGCCGGCTGTGTTAATCATTTACTCAGGATGCATTAATGATGACAGGCTTAGAGCCAGTGCTGCATTGCGGCTGGTGGAAGGCAGATAGGAGCTGATTGTCGGTAAATGCTGAACCGCGCTCGTAAAATCAGCCTTTGTTTTTCTCTGCCGGTGCTGTTGTTTGTGCCAGACATGAGGAGCAGGGTGATGAGTGATCATCACGCTGTAAACAACAACAACAAACAACAACAAACGACATTCCCATTGTGCTTTAATTACTAAGATCATCTGATCTGTGCACCTCTTTGTTTCTTTATTTCAATTGATTGAGCTCTTTATAACATTCAGTTACAGTTTCAATTATCCTGACTGCATGTTTTTGGACTGTGGGAGGAAACCGGAGCCCCCGGAGGAAACCCACACAGACACGGGGAGAACATGCAAACTCCGCACAGCCTGGGGATCGAACCCAGAACCCAGGACCTTCTTGCCGTGAGGCGACAGTGCTACCCACCGAGCCACCGTGCCGCCCGAGTCGTAGTTTAATCAGACGTAAACCAAATATCACACCCGGCGGTGACGTAACCGTGATTAACGACCATAAACAAAACCAAAACCGTTTATGAATCAAACCCGGCAGAGCAGAAATCCAATTTAGTCAGTGTGCGCGTCCCAAATTAACATTTCTGCGACATTTGTAGATGTGTAAAGTGCAGGTCTTGTGGTGTAACTTTTAGTGCAATAAATCAAGTGAATGTTGCACCTTATTGCCACCAGCGAACGCCGGTTCCACACTACGGGCTCTTTCACGACGGAGAGAAATGAGATCCTTGGCGATCGTTTATAAAATCGGAAGCTTGTCATTGAATTATCAGCCAAATCAGTGCACAGTCGGGAGCATTAAAATTATTTATTTGTGTTCTTATATTATTTTTATTACCTAAAGCACTCCAGGTAACTGTAAACTCACTTATTACAGACGTGTGAGATATCGCTGCGGAAATGCTTGCACTTATGATAGCCACGGGTGCTGTACTCGCATTTTCCAGACAGATGAACCCCTCCGAGTGGAGGCCATTTAAATTCCGCTAGTAGCGGCGATCAATCAGCGCTGTTCATTAAGAACATTGTTTTAAATGACAGGCCGGCTTTTTTCCTGCATGTTCCGCTCATCAGTCCTTCTGCTGTCGGCGTGACTGAGCACACAACAAAACTTTAAACCCGCGTTTAAACCCGCCGTTGAGGACAAACGTCTACGTGCGTTTATTTTGAGATCATGACGGTTCATGGTGCGTAGAATCAGTGGTTCCTGGAACCGTTCTTGTTAGTGGTGGGAGGATCGATCCAAATATCGATACCAGCATTGGTATTGGTATCGGATCGATACTAGTGTGATGGAATCGATACTTTAGTTTTAATTTTTCTCCGCTACATTCAGCACGTTTCATCAGAAAGTAAAGATCATGTGTGTACAGACTCGCTCCTCTCACATCTTACATGCTCACCTCGCTCCTCCCCTCCGTCTCTACTGTGTTTTGTTGTGGTACCGTCACGTTGTTATAATCCTAACAGACATCAGAATGTTGGTAGGCATTGGAAGATTGTAAGTTTTTAAATACTTTGCTTTGTAGATACAGAAATAGGGGCGATTATATGGAAATAATAGTGTAAACTATACATAAGTAAAGTACGTACGCACCTTACACACATGAATCGGAGCATGTGTAGCGAGGCTCTTATACCGTGTTGTGGTGAATGAGAGCTCTTTTCTTTTGACTTTGTGCTTATACATGTAAACAGAATAGCATCCAATTTTTTTTTTTTTTAATTAACAAGGACACGTGTATTCGGTCACCATTAAAAATTTACATATTTATTCACCCAGCAAACACAACTATGTAGTATGAGTTAGCCGCTTTGTGGTGATACGCCATGATGGTAACGTTGTGAGAAAGTAAAGCACCAGAAACAAGAAATCTGACCCGCTTTAAACAACTGAATTTATTTACAACCTCAGTGAGAGCAGCTACTTACAAAAAATTTGTGCATTACAATAATACACTTAAAGGTCATGAAAATTCATTCAGATTTAGAAATTAGATGATGCATCTACCTTAATTATTAACCCTTTGATGCACAAGCTAAGCAAACCCCTTCTAATGCACAACATGGGTAAAAAATGACCCATATTCATCCATTCTAGAATATTTTCATGTGCACATTTGTCAGTTATTCATGTATTTGCTGTCTTAGCTAATAAAAGCTATCTATACTAGAATATGTAAACAGCTAGCAAGCAAATAGCATTGGACATATTCAAGATACAAGAGCCTAATCTTTGGTTGTCTTTCAAAAGATCAGTAAATATGTTTCTGACTACAAACACTTACAGATGTCAGTAGTTTCTGTCAAATTCCGTAGTAAATACATAAGGGTCATTTTTGACCCATGTTGTGCATTAGAAGTGTAGTGATACAAAAATGATTTTTATTAAAAAAGCAAAAAATATAAAACTGAAATAAGGATTTGTGATGATCAAAAACAAGTTAATTGAAAAATTCATGGAAGCCTAAATGACGAAATTAATTTTATGCAAAGATATAGAAAATAAAAACTCAGTTGGGTCACTTTTGACCCAGGTTGTGCATCAAAGGGTTAAAGGTCATGAAAATTCATTCAGATTTAGAAATTTGATGATGCATCTACCTTAATTATTAAAAAGTATCGGAATCGGTATTGATATCGGCGATACTGGCCCTGTATTTACTTGGTATCGGATCAATACCAAATTTTGCTGTATCACACACCACTAGTTCTTGTTCCGTTATTCTGGTTTCAGGGTTGCTGCATCTTTGCATCTTTGTGTAGAGAGATAATTAGTTTGGATGGTCGGACATAATCCGAGAGCTAATAAACAAATAATTAAAATATTAATAATAAAAAAGTCTGCTTTGATTCAAGGGTGGGCAATTCAATTTTCCAAAGGGCCACATGAGAAACTGGGTCTGTTGTGAATGGTCAGACCAATAAGCCAGATCAATATTTATTTTTAAAAGAAAAGCAGGCAGCATAAAAACATAAACATTATTTCACCAAAACAACTGTGAACAAATTGGTGTAATATTTGAACTAATAAGCTTTATTTCTTTATTTCTTGCCACTAGGGCTGCTGAGATTGGTCGACCTAGTCGATGACGTTGACGCTAAAAATGCGTCGCTGTCAATATTTTAAGTTGATGCATCATTTTTAATCTATGTTTATAAATAATCCTGTTTAATTTCTTCAACTTCTCCATTCATATAAGCGTTTATATGATTAATCTGGTCCAGTCACTGGTTGGCGGCATTAAGCGCCGTCTTAAAAAACGCCGCCTGCAGCCGTCAGAGGCCGATTGTAGAGCTTTCAAAGTAAAACTACAAGTTTTCCAACCCAAATCATCCAAAGTTTGGTGATACCTAAAACTGGCACAAAACTAAAAGCTGGTTTGTTCTCTGTGTAAAGCTTTGATGGTACCACAGCAGCACCGGCGCCATGTTGCACGTCTATATTGTTTCATTACGCTTCTTAATCACGGAGATCTCGGAATACCGTATTTCTTAGCGAGTTCAGTTAGACCGCCGCACACTTTGCTGTGCTGGGCTCACGATCTTCTCATGTGAATGTGCCTTAACACTAGTTCTGAGTTTTGAGTGAATGTGGAGGTTAGAATCTGCGCTCAATCTGTCGTTACTGTACGTCGGACTTAATGAGACGTGGCTACATCTAACTA